>NC_050585.1:41792968-42020468 GCF_013368585.1 Megalops cyprinoides | reverse complement strand
AAAGGATGCTGGTTTCATGCCCTGCTGGGCCACTGCTGCCGTATACTTGGGTGTTGCTCTGGATAAGATCACCTGCTAAATGCCAGTAATGTAATGTAGCTGGTTTTGTGTGTTCAGGCTGCAGGTGTTCCAACCTCTTTTTAGGTAAAAGAATATATCATATTATTGTCATTTAGCAGATGGTCTTATCCAGCGCAACTTACATAGGTTACAAATTTATATGTTATCCTGTCATACAGCTGGTTATTTACTGAGACAATTCTGGGTTAAGTACTGTATCTTGCCCAAAGGCACAGCAGCTGTGCTCCAGCAGGGAATTGTACCAGCACACCTTTGGTTATAAGCCCTGCCCCTTGCCACTACACTACACTGCTACCCCCGTAAGCACTGAACACTAAGCCTAACCTTAGAGCAGTAGAGCCCTGGGCTTGATTAGAACTGAGGAGGCACTCTCTAATCCTGCATAGTACAAGGGTTTGGTGGCATAATCTGAATGTCTGCAGAGGTGCTGGAAGCTGGTCCTGAAACAGTCTTCCTGTGTTCCTCTCCTCCAGGGACGGCGTTCCCTACTGTGAGTCGGATTACCACGCCCAGTTTGGGATCAAGTGTGAGACGTGCGACAGGTACATCAGTGGAAGAGTGCTGGAGGTGAGACTGAGAGCGCACCTTGATTCCCACCTGTGGACAAACACAGCCGCTACATACTGGATAGGATCATACTACATACCAGATTCAGGTTCATCCAGCCCCGCTAGTTCACTCCAAGCTGAGATAAGACAGGGATACTTAAGTAAGATACCTAGTCTTAAATTGTATTTTGACATCACTGTAGCTGGGGTTTCCGATTGTTTTTAAGGATTTTTATTTTAGTTTTTTATAATTTCTGTTACGCCTACGAACAGTTCCAAGCAAGGATTGAGTAATTCTGCTGTAGGAGCTCATGCCTCCTTGGATGTAGCCTGCTGCCCACACAAAATTTCTTGTGCTTTCTCTGCTTACTCATCCAAAGGGGACTTACCGTACATGTTTTACGTATACATATTATTTGTTTATAAACCTGGACTCTTGTTGAAGATATTCAAGTTGAGAACCTCACTCAATGATACACTGTTCGTGGTCCACCAGGGACTTGAACCTGCAACCTGATTCTTATTTATCCAACTCCTCCACCGCTGTTTCACACTACTGTCTGTTTCTTCCCAGAAGAGCCCATTGAGATATTCATATGGCATAAACTGAGCTTTTTCAGAATCAGAGTAAAATCATGCAGCATATCTGCTGTTCTTCAAACTGCACGGATACCCGCTCGGAGTTGACTCTGTAGTGAAGTGGGTGTGTGCGGTCAGTCTACCACAATATCACAGGTGGTGGTCTCCTCTGGGACTCTGTATCCCTTCATCCAGGTCTTTATTTTTATTCATTTCCCCTCCCCTCCGTCCTGATCCCTCCATCCCCCTCTATCAGTTCTACATTCCTCACCATGCTCTTTCGTCTCCTTCTCATGCCCTCACCCTCTCTCCCAGCCTCCTCTGTTTATACATCTGTTCTCCCTCCCTGCTGCCCCCCGCCCCCGCCCCCACCCCCGCCCCGTGGCAGATTTGGGGTGTTGAGCACAAACCCCTTTCATCTTGAACTCGATGGGAGTTGGAGAGAGATCTGAGACGATGAGGTCACTGTTGCATGGGAGAGGCTGTTGTTTCAAGACCGATCTTTTTGCAGAGCTAGCAGTCCAGTTTCTACAATTCATTAGCATCAATCACTGACTCCTATGAGCCAATCAAATCATCTTTCTCTCCTCAGCAAAACATGGTCAGGCCAGTGAGTCAGTGCTAGCTCTGCCCATTCATGAAGTCTCTCATTGCTACAGTTCAGAGCCTGTGGCTGCAGAACTTAGAGAAACAGCTTGAAAGAGCTTTTCATTTCAGATATCGCCTTGTTGAGAGGGGCTATGAAAATTTTATGCATTCCACGCTTAGCTTTGGTGTCAAGTGCTGGCATTAACCCATCCCAAGGGTACCGTCCATGCGTGAGGAAGTTCTGCTGACTGCACACGGACTCTGCCCCCCTGTGCAGTCAGGTAAATTTACTGATCTGGGCACTGCAGCGTTGGGATGGGGGAGAATCGACAGGGGGCTGCTAAAAAAGGAGGTGAGGATAAAGCGTTTAGGAAGCGCCCGTCCTCCTGGCCTGCTCTGAGTGCTGACAGCACCTTGGCTGTGATTGTCCTTGCTGTGCACCTGGTGCAGGTGATAGCTTGCACCTTTGGGGGGTGGGGGGTACATCACATGTGATGTACGTGTGATGTACGTGTGAAACGTGTGAAAGGTACATCAGTGGAAGTGCTGGAGGTGAGACTGAGAGCACACTTTGCTTCACACTTGTTGTCAAATAAGGCTTCTTCCTAATGAATAGGACCTCCCAACCCCAATAGTCACTCCAAGCTGAGATAAAACTGTGATATCCAGATGACTTAAGTAAGATACCTTACTTGGGTTTCCCATTGTTTTAAGGTATTTAGTTTTTTCTCACTTTTTATTAGGCCTACAAACAGTTCCAAGCAAGGATAGTGTCATATGATATGTCCTATGCAATCTTGGGCAAGCACTCTTGCCTCAGGTGCTGAGGTAAATTCCAGCCATTTATTTAAGACATTCGGCTGTAGGCACTGAAAGTCACCATGCATACATAAACGTATGAATAATGTCTTGTAATGCGGTTCCTCTTTAATATTTTAGAACTCCACTTGAGTGGCTGTTGTTTACAGCTCACTGTAAAGAGTGTTTTCTAACTGAACACAGTTGTTACTGTGTATCCGATGATGCATTCAAAAAGAGCTAACCGCCGCTCCATAGTGATGCAATAAAGCATTCCGTAGCATGGATTTCTGTGTAGGCACAAGCCACATGCTAAGTGCTCTGTGTTCCTTTGTCACCCGCCATAGTTTATGAATCTAATTTTGCTTCAATTAGTTGCAGTTCACTTCATCCACAGTCATTAGGGGGGTTTGTCCCAAACCCATGGTGATTGACAGCTGGGCGTGGCACACAGATCAAAGCATGCTCCAAATAACATCACGGTAAACATGTGCACTTCCTCGGTGTACTCAACGGAACTGGACGTGAACTCTGTGAACGTGAACTGTTTTTAGACTCAGAGGGAAAACAGAGGTGAGAAAAGAGATCACCCTCACCTGAAGCACAGGGCCCACAAGCAGCTGAGCATTCCTGTCCTTATCAGCAGGTTTAAAAGCATGCCATTTAAATTAGTGGTGTCCTCCTACGTACACCCAAGGCAAGGGGTGGGCCATTTAAACACCAGGTCATGTGACCTAAAGAACGCTCTGTGTTTCCTGTTCATGCCCACTTAACCCGTTCCCTTCCATGCCTTCAGGAAGCTGCAGGGCCCACCTGTCCCTGAGTTTAAAAAGTGCAAAGAAAATCCTGGGGGAGGCCGTCAATCACAACTCCGGATGCCCTCGAACTCAACTAATGCTGTTGCTTAGAATCTCCCTTAGTGTGTAAAAGGTGCTGAGCTCAGATGGGAGGTGGAATGTGTTCAGGGAATTCTCTGTCAGAGGTCTAAAAATAGGCACCTTTTTTTAATGTGCTGTCATCGTGGTCAGACATGAGCGCGTCTGACAGCTCATAGCTCGGTACCTGAAGGAGAGAGAAAGAGAGAGAGAGAGAGAGAGAGAGAGAGAGAGATCAGTTCAGCTGCAGAGGCCAGCGAGAAAGATGAGCACGGCCGTCCGAGCACAAAAATAAAACGGACTTGCTGACCTCCGGAGAAAGATATCACCTTCAGCGAGAGTCCTACCGGCGCATTACTGCCCCTGACTGGCTCTAATTAGATTAATCCTACTGTACGGGAGCTATCCGATCCGACTGATGCAGCGTCTCATTGTCACGTCGCGTTTCGGGTCTCCTGCGCCTCGGGGACTTTCACCGTTGTTAGTAAGCACAGGCCGTGATTTGAACACCTTAAGGATGTACCTGTGGCGGCCGCATTCCCAGAGGTATGCCCTGATCTTCACCTTCCAGTGTCCTTGCGTGGCACTGGAGAGAGAGAGGTCAGGGCGCTGTGCTGGCCAATGAGCTGCGGGGTATGCCCTGCAATGAAATATCACCTGCTCGAACGGGGCCATGGAACATTTGCGAGATGAAAAACATTAATCCCCGCTTTGATAGAGAGCAATGAAAGCCGTAATCTAATATAACGGCGTGCGGATTATCCCATGGGTCTGCTGTAGTACTCCTCCCCGGTTCGTGTTTGGACTCTGCTGCGTCTCGCTGTGCGACAGCAGCATCTGTCCTGTAATGTTTCCACTCCTGCCCCTGTCTCTGATCATGTTACCAGCCCACAGGGATCTCGTAATTGCAAATGCATGGGTATTAAGGCTTTATTGTAATGTTGTGGTGATCTGGGGACTATTAAGAAATGAATTAGCTTGTACTGTTGAGCTGCTGCAATGAAATTGACTCCAGGCCGCAGTAAAACTGTCATAATTATTACAGGAGCCTATTGACACTTGATTTATTACAGGCCTGTGTGTGAACCGCTCTGCTGTCCTATTGCTATTGCTCTGTGGATTGTTGCAAAGGAACACCGTTATTTCCACTATTAAACTGTGAATAATGTGGCTCTTCCCTGTTTATTGAAAAAAAGGCAGCTGGGTCATCAAAACTGTCATGAATTGCTGACAAATCTTTTATAGAAGTTGTAGAATTTATCCTCTCATCTTCTGTCATTAACAACTTTTCTCTCTCTCTCTCTCTTTCTATCTTTTGCTCTCTCTCACTCTACTCATCTCCCTTGTCCTCTCTCACTGGCTACACTTCCTCCTCTCTTTTTTCATTCTTTTCCCTCTGCTGTCTGTCTCTTCCCTCTCTCACCTTCTTTGCCTCTGTCTTTGTCTTTCACCTAACTTCTTGTCATACCTTTTCTCTTTACCTCCTTCCCTGACTCTCATACTCTCTCTCTCCCTTTCTTCATTTCCCTCATCGCTCCTTACCTCTCTCTCTGTCTCTCATCTCTCTGTCCTCTCCTCCATTTCTCCCATCCTTCCTCCCCCCCTCCCTGCCCCCTCCACTCTCTCTCACTCTCTCTCTCTCTCTCTCTCTCTCTCTCTCTCTCTCTCTCTCTCTCCTCTCTGCCCCCTCTCCCTGTCTCTCCCTCCCTCTCTCTCCCTCATAGGCCGGCGGAAAGCACTACCACCCCAGCTGTGCACGCTGTGCCCGGTGTCATATGATGTTCACGGAAGGAGAGGAGATGTACCTGACAGGTGAGCGGAACACCTGCGCGGGAAGCCACTCCCCCATTCAGCTCTATCTCACGTCACCAGAGCTCAATCCCTGATGAAATTTACATTCAGATTTCATCGTTCGGGAGACGCTCTCATCCAGATAAATCTGAACAAAGGAAGCAGATGCTTCAGAAATTAAGAGTGTGCAGTGCTTGTGTCGACTCTGGAGTGAGAGCCACAGCTCTCAGAAGTGAAGGAGAGAAACACGCTGGTTTATCAGGCAACATAATCCGTTGTCTTGATCAGCTTATCACTGCTATTCAACTGACCCCAGGTGTTCTTCCATATGATAGATGAGGGACCATTTAAGCTCATCCTGTCAATAAGTGCTTACTGTGCTGTTCTGTTGTGTTTCACTTGATCTCTTCATATGCTGTTTAATTGCATTCAGTGGCTGTAGGGTAGTTGTTTTTCTTTTTTGCTGGGCAAGCAGGGCAGGTCATGGAGTGGGAAACTTTGGATAGGATGTACTCTGTAGAATAGCAATATAGGCTAGGTCTCAGTGTTGTGTGGCTATGCATTTACATGTGAGCAGCAACCCAACTCTAATTTGAATCAGCACATTCTTCCCTGTGATATTTAAAGGGCATGTTTCCTGGGTCATTGCGGCCTTTGAAGCGTGGCACTTGCATTAAGAGTCTCACAGTTGGATCGATCATTGTGGTATTGAGCGTGCTGTAAGGTCGAGGGGCCTGTTTCACGCTCCATACACTGGCCTGCTGAAGCACTGTCACAGTGTTAAAGCCTGTGGGTCCCATCACAGGAACACCATTACCTGCCAAGTCTTTCAGGAATCAGAGGGGCCCACGCATAATGTAAAAAAACACCATCCAATCAGGAGTACCTGCCTTTAATCATTTACCAATCACTGCCCAAACAGAAGGGCTCAGCCCAATCAGGAATAGAAGCATTTTCCATCCTTTAGTAGCACAGTCCAATCAGAACAGCCCACAGTATCAGCATCTTTCATTGTTCCCGAGCACAATCCCAAGCAGAAGGACCTGCTGAGGAAATGGACTAGTCGGAAAGACCCACTGCTGTGTTTTCAAATGGTGTTGGGTTTTGCAGGTATGTCTTCCAAAATTTATTCAGCACAAAAGCACTGAGGTTGATTGGATGACAGGGGATTAGAATAAGAAAAGTATGATGTTTGGTGTGCAGGCTGTAGTGGAAAATCAGATTCACAGCATCAGTGGTTGACCTTGGCAGGATTAATAAAGTCTTCATGTGCATGGGTTGCCAGCACCCATATATATATATATATATATATATATATACATATAGAAATAATGGAGCTTATTCAGCATAAGGTATGTCAGTCGTGAAAGGCTTGTATTATAAACAGATAAATTAAAGTTTTACTGTTGGTGCAATAGTCCGTGTGTGTTTACCCACTCCCAAACTGGATGTCTCCCAAAGTTATTTGCATTGAATTTTGTATTTCTCACAGTGATTCATAGAACATGAGATGAAACCACAGTGCTGTGCACAGCTCCTCCCCCTCAGGCAGGAACGGGATACAGAGAAGCACAAAACATCTTATTATCATTTTCTCTGAAATTGTTTGGATGTGAATCATGACATAAGCAGCTCTGTTAACATTAAATGTCTTCCAGGAGTGAAGGGAATAGAAAAAAATACTTTTTTTGACACACGTGTGTGTGTGTGTATGTGTGTATGTGTGTGTGTGTGTGTGTGTGTGAGAGAGAGAGAGAGAGAGCGAGAGAAAGAGAGGAGGAAAGAGAAAGATGAGAGAGGGGGTTTATGTGTTTGTTAGAGAGAGAGAGAGAAGAGGAGGAAAGAGAAAGAGTAGAGAAGGACTGAGAGAGATAAAGGAAGCGACTGAGAGTGAGTGGAAAAGGAGGAGACAGATAAAAAGCGAGGGGGCGTTGTAGCTCTCTGCCCCTGCTGTGGGATCATGCCTGGCCGGCAGCTGCCACTCATATCTCAGTGCCACCGGGACCAATGCCTCGGTGAGAGCTTCAGCTCAGGTGACAGGAGGTTAATGAGTGCTGTGAGGGATGGAAAACTCTCTGTGCTGAGGGCAGAGTCAGGCCAGAGAGATCTCCTCCCCCAGGGGGAAAACATGCCAAAACTCTCTTTGATTGCCTCTCAGTGTCAGTTTTTGATTTAGACTTCTTCAGACTGCATATCAATTCCACTTCAGTCCCCCCCCCCATAACACCTGCTTCTTATATTACTTGCTGTTTATTTCACATGTCATATCGCAATGTGTTTTGGATTCCGTAATCTAGTGACTGTGATGTATGGTAGTATAGTTGGCTTCCCTTGTCAAGTTCGGTTGGGCAAGTTAACTTGTGGTAGGGCTTGAATAGTGTTATGCTGACACTCACTGGTTTGAACGTGTTGTTACCCTGTTCTGACACTGTTGCTCATTCAAACTGAATGGATACAGTTCTGTTCGTTCGTGCTCTTTTGTCACTCTGGATAAGAGCATCTGCTATATGAATGTAATGTTATGTAGTCATCCAATCAACTGCAATACTAGTGATTTCCATGCTTATGCAGTCAGTATCTCAGTATCTGAGATCCCCATTCTCAAAAGTGTCATGTTTTTCAGAAACCACTTGCCCATGTTAATTTATAGTAAGTTAATGTATTAGAACACAAACAGGAAATGTTGTTAGTAACATTGCCCCTTGTTTAAACAATACTTAAGCGGTTAATTGGTGGACAGCGCAGATTTGCTCACAGAAGGAAAACTTACAGTTGCATCAGGTTTTACAATTATGGGCACTTCATTGCATTTAGCTTGTCAGCTCAATTTGTAAAAGATTGCATAAATGTCAATGTAAGTGATTTAGTTGACAAGTGAGTTAAATCAGTTAATAACAGTGAAAAGGGGCACGGGCAATGTTTAACTTTCTCACGCCTAATTCTGCAAGAGAGGCTTGACTGATAACCCAGCTACTCCAGTTTGCACTGATTAAGCTGTACGGCAACAAGGATTAATCTGCTACTTTCTGCTATCTTTGTATTGTTAAATACAAAGCCAATGTGTATTGACTTTGCTGGATAGAGTCCCTTTTGCTGTATCCTCAGCTGAGCTCTGTAGGGGCAAAGACTCCTTCTTCAGCTGCCACTATCAGTCCTTCTGACATGGCACAATTGTGTCACGGTCCCCTCCAGTGCAATCCTGACAACAGTGCATGCTGGGACTATTTTTTAGGAGGGGATTCTGGAAATATATGTCACATTCAGGGTGCCCTCTTGTTTTTGGGAAGCTCTCCAAAAAAAATGAATCACTGGAGTGCTAGCATGGTAAGAGACAGTCAGTGTACTGCTGGAAGGATGTGGTGATGGTTGGTGAAGGGGCGTGACATAATAAAGACAAACAAAAGTATGGAGTGATGGGAGAGTGAGACTTCAAGGACACCGGCATGGACGGAGCAACCATCTACTCATATTTGATTGGTTAACGAAAGTCAGTGATTGACAGAGCGTGATAGTTTTAGTAATCGTTCAATTAACTTCACATTGACACCATTGGAGCAGACAGTTTGAATATATGTACTGTATATCCATAAATCTAATGGGTGGCCAACCCTGCTCTTTCAGTGGATCCATATACTGTACAAGTAATACTATACAATTAAATTTACATTTACATTTACATTTATTTATTTAGCAGACACTTTTATCCAAAGCAACTTACAAAAGTGCATACAGCAAGTATAGCGACAGTACAGGGACAGGATGTGTACAGTTCCACAATGAGACAGTTCTCAGCTGAGAGCAAGGTCTGTTTGAGGACATCAGATTTGTACAATTACAGCCTATAGGGCAACTAATACGATACACCTTCAAACGGCAAACTTCAACAACTTCAAACGGCACAATGAGCATCAGGGTAAAGGCGGCAACAAGGAACAATTTAAAAAGCACAATTTAAAAAGCACAGCAATTTACAACAGCACTGATTGGGGGGGGGGGGGGGGCAGCAATTGTGTGCTGGGTCAGTCCAGGTAGATTCTGAAGAGGTGCGTCTTCAGGCCCCGTCTGAAGGAATGGGGTGAAGGAGCTGTCCATAGCGAGACAGGGAGTTCGTTCCACCACTGGGGAGCGATGTAGGTGAAACGCCGATGTCTGGCAGAACGAGCACCTCCTGCCTTGACCATGCAAGGAGCGAGGCGTCCAGTTGCTGCTGAGCGCAGGGGTCGGGCTGGTGTGTAGGGCTGGATGAGTTCTTGGAGATAGGCAGGGGCTGTCCTGTTGATTGCAGAGAACGTGAGGATCAGGGTCTTGAATCTGATCCTGGCAGCGACAGGAAGCCAGTGGAGGGATTTAAGCCGGGGAGTAACATGGGAGAATTTGGGGAGGTTGAAGATTAGTCGGGCAGCTGCGTTCTGGATGAGCTGGAGAGGCTGGGTGGTACAGGCTGGGAGGCCTGCGAGGAGAGCGTTGCAGTAGTCCAGTCGAGGGAGAACTGTGGCCTGGATAAGGAGCTGCGTCGCGTATGTTGTCAGGAACGGACGAATCCTCCTGATGTTGTGGAGGAGGAATCGGCAGGCCCGTGACGTGCGAGCAATGTACTCCTTGAAGTCCAGGTTGCATTTGCATGGCTTTGATGAATGAAAACCCTCCTCCTGTCTCCATTGTAGGGTCAGAGGTGTGGCATCCACTGTGCAAGCAAGCATCACGGACAGAGAAAAAGCTAAAGGTGAGCAGTCCAATGGGAGGTGACCTCTTTCAGCCATCAAACTTTTTCCTTTCTACAAACATCTTCAGCTTTGAATCTGATGCAACATGAAAGGATGACAAGGTGCAAGGACTCTGTGAGGCAGTGGTGTGCAGTAGAGAGAGGGGGACTGAGCTGGTGTCCCCAGGATGGCAGGATTGAATCCAAACCATGCCACTTCTTTGGGATCCTTGAGTCAAGAACGTAACCCACATTACTTCCTATTGATATTGATCTGCAGGAACAGCATGTAAAACCAGAAAGAGCTAACTGGCTATGAGGGGGGATATCTATCTGTGATGTAAGAGTGAAGCTTTGTGAACCCAGGTATGGATGGAGCTGCCAAGGGGTGTCAATCACTGACTGGCATGAACCAAGTGAAAGACTTTGCTCTCCAAACCAAAGCATTACAATTGGTTCAAATCAGTAAGTTGCTCTATATGCATATGCTAGTTCCTCTCATTTCTGGGGGCATAAGAAGCCTCATTCCACCAACATCAACTATACAATCAGTAATGGTTATAATGTATAATGTTTAAATATGAAGCTGATTAGCAGCGGGGGTATTCCAATAGTGCTGGCCGAGGCTCTGCTTTGCCTCTGTCTGCTCTCACCAGCTGCCATCGTGTGACAAGGGCAGGCTCTGACTCTGTTTGTGTGTTTGCTTCCACAGCACAGACGCACCTCGGAGACCTCCATCTCCCCCCCTGGCTCCAGCATCGGCTCTCCCAGTCGAGTCATCTGCGTGAGTACCAGCATCGCCCTGACATCACCCCCCACACCCCCCCCCCCCCCTTCTGTGTCTGGCTTCGGCTGGAAGTGGCACTCCTTGAGCTGTCGCCCACAGCCTGGCGGAGACACCCCTGTCTCCCAAGCACCCTGCTTCTCTGACAGTGCCTGGCTCGTTTAACATCACAGCAGGCAGGGAGAAAAGGGCCAGCATTACGATGTACCTCTTCTCTCTCTCTCTCTAAAGGGAGCCTTTCCCTCTTTCTTCTACACGCCCATCTGTGTCCAGGGGTTCTCACTTTCGCTGCTGAGCCACTAACATGGATGCCAGAGGCGTTGAAACCGAGCCACCGCTGCTCTTTTTTAGTCTTTCAGTTACCGTTGATCATTATTTGTCCTTATGGCTGATCTGTAATTATTACAATCATGCCTATCTGTGGCTTCGTCATACATCATGTTAGTGTCCTGTATGTAAATTGGCTGTGCGGGTAACAGCTTCTCTGTAGGTCAGTGTTGCATTGTGATGTGAATGTCCTGCAGCAAATTCAGGTAAATTCCAAAATGTTCCAGAGAGAAGATGTGAGAGGATGCCCTTTTTTGACATGAGTTGAGGGCTCTAATGGCAGCAGTGCAGTGGTCAAAGGCCACTATAACAAATGCATTTTTATTTATTTTAAATGATGGATTTTTGGTTGGGTGTTTAAGGC
The DNA here is from genome assembly GCF_013368585.1 of Megalops cyprinoides. Taxonomy (NCBI): domain Eukaryota; kingdom Metazoa; phylum Chordata; class Actinopteri; order Elopiformes; family Megalopidae; genus Megalops; species Megalops cyprinoides. The sequence continues at coordinate 42,009,031 of NC_050585.1, read as the reverse complement.
CTGATTTGAGTTGAATCTGGTATTGTATCTGTGAGCTGCGTTTCTGTCACAGACTGTGCTCTCTGTTAACCTCCCCCAATGTGGTGTAGTGACATGTCCCTCATTGCAGGTAAACCCCTCTGTTTCAGAGTCCTCTCCATCCTTTCATTTCCTGTGGTCAAACTCATTCGCTTGCAGCCGATCCCACGGCCCATGGATCGCTCGTCTCGTTTGTGCAAGCTTCCACTCACACCTGCTTTTTTTCTTGTCGTTTTTCTGTTCTTGTGTCCTCTCTTTCCACAGGACAAAGTGGCAAGCGAGATCCTTAAATACAAAGATTTTGCTGCTCTGCCTAAGATTAAAGCTATCTATGACATGCAGAGGCCCGAGCTCATGGCCTATGAGACCTTTCACAGATACACTTCCGATGACAGGCTAGATCGCTACAGCTATGGGGAGGTACTGAGATGCTGGTACTGCTCTCGTCTTTCGTGTGCATGTGACCCGTTCCCCTTCCCCCGACGTCTGCGTGTCCTGCCATTGTCCTCATGTTCATCATGAACCTCCTCCTCGTCATCCTCTGTCCTCTTTCTGCCCTTAGCCACTGATCCTGGCTCAGAGTCACGATTTTGCACTAAACAACTGGGGCTGGGATTCAGGGTGGGTAGGCTGATCGTAGCTCTGTTGTCAAAGGGCAGAAAGTAAATGCAGTTCTTTCTCTGTCCCGCCTGCTTTATCATATTAACTTGCGGTTGTCCTGCATCATCTAAGTGCATTGTAGAAAGCCAGTGTAGCTGCAGTGCTAGCTACAGTAGGCTAAACTGTAAAGCTCTGTGTTCACTGATCAACATCGTAAGCAATGCTTTCTCACCTTTCATGGCACAGTCATTATAAGCTAATGGACGCTTCATCCAAAGACCCATTAAGCCGGTGCGTGCAATGTGGCAAAGTCGGACACACCTATCAGATGGATGTTGTATGTGTGCTGCTCATTTGTGCAACCCTGTGTGTCTCTGTACCTAACCAAGCAGCCGTGTGGATTATGTCACCATATGAACGTACTCAAACGCTCACTGTGTTGTCTGCTCAGGAGGTGTACCATTATCTCTAGAGACCCTTGCATTCCTTATTATCTGCACCCATTTGGTGTGGTGAAACACTGATATAAATCACAGACACAGGTATCAAACTGTACTGGTAATAATATTACTAAAATACTATCTGAACAGTATGGCTGACAGCGGTCACTCACTTGGTGGCACAGAGTGTAAGATGGCATGGAACTTTACAACAGCATTGTATACAGATGCACTCTGTGAATGCTATGTAAGAGCACCCTGTTACACTTCACTCTCTGCATGTAAACCCCTGAACTGTAATTACAAATTTATAAACAATAGTTACATAGTAATTACATATGGATTGAATTAGGTACAAATCAACTGTGGTGTAGTGTGTGTCTAGAGAAACACGGTAAGTAATAAAGAGTTGTTAGAAGGCAGGGGGTGATATAGCCCTGCCCCGCCCTAAGTCCAGGATGCATGTGATTTGTGTTCAGAGGATTGGTGTGGTTGAGATCGCATGGATTACCCTCTGTGAGCTTTGAGCCTTGACTCCCACTCTCTCCTTTCTTTCTCACTCTGTTCTATGCAGTCTCTGGGATCACTGTCTCCGTACTCTCAGGTAATCACACCTGCGCTCTTATTGGGAGCATGTGGAAGAGTGGTAGCCATGACAACGGGGGTAGGAAGGGGCTTAGTGTGTGGGTGGAACAACGTGAGAATGACTGCACCTCTCAGGGTGTCTTCTGACTGTAGAACCTGTCCCTGAAGCCTGGGCACACCCATCAGCAATGGGTTTGAGCCTGTCGTTCTGTATCTGCACGTGAACTTCTCGTATCGAAGGTGCAAGAGTCTGCAAACAAGCTGCTGGTCTAAGATAGCAGCTCTGTTGCAAGTCTGTTGTGTGTCCTCTCTCTCGACAGAGATAGTTATTTCTGGGAAAAATGTCCAAAAATGTCTGCACCCCCTGACTTCCCAGAGCTCCAGGATTGAAATTTAAATCAGTTCATTTGTCATCCAAGTGACCACATCTTTGTGCTTAAAATGTTAAATGGGGTTGAGCTAAACGAGGATAGTTAAATCAGTGACCGACACATTAACATCCATTGGTCTCACCTGGTACAGTGTGGAATAGTGAGGAGCAGAGCTCGTAACCCAAAAGCTGTCAGTTCATTTCCCAGTTGGAGCTCTGTTGATGTACTTGACCTGAATTGCCTCAGTAAATACCCATCTGTATAAATAACATGTGCAAATTGTATGCTATGTAAGTCACTCTGGGAAAGAACAGATGCTGAGATAGTGTAATGTGATCTTTGCACATGGGGATGCACACATATTGTGTGCGCATCACTCTCCAGCATAATGCTAAAGACAGTTAGCACTGTGGGATGCGAGTGTTTGGTCTGTGATGTGCAGCAGACGTGTGACAGTCCACCCCTGCCTCGTCTCTCCCTACACAGGACATCTATGACAGCATGAGCGTGGACCTTCGGCTGCGGCGTTCCTCCAGCCCCGGGTACATCGACTCGCCCGCGTACAGCCGCCAGGGCATGTCCCCCACCACGCCCCGCTCCCCCCAGCACTACTACCGCCCGGGTGAGTCCTGGAGATGCCCCCTCACCCCCGGTAGAACACGCCCCAGTGTTAAACCCATGTTAGACAAACCAAGTTATGCATAATAAAGTATGCCAAGTATGGGCAGCAGTATAGCATAGTGGTAAGGAATAGGGCTCATAACCGAAAGGCTGCTGGTTCCATTCCCCACTGGGGCACTGCTGCTGTACCCTTGGTCAAGGTACTTAACCTAGAATTGCCTCAGTAAATATCCAGCTGTATCAATGGATAACATTTAGAAACTGTAACCTATGTAAGTCGCTCTAGATAAGAGTGTCTGCTCAATGACAGTAAGGTAAATGTAACAACCAGATTGCCTGTAATGGGGGTCTTACACGATATGCACATTACATGACATGATGAACATGAATTTCAATCATAATTTAAATGCCATTTTATTCAAGCCATGTATAATCATATTTGAGACAGCAGATCGTGTCTAGCTACCTGATGTTAATCGTAACACAAGTTACAACCTTGACAGATGCCTTATGGTTTTTTTCATTGTTGTTAAATTTCATAGCAATAATTAAATCCAAATTAATGTCTTCCTGCAGGCACGGAGAGTGGCAGGAGTTCCCCTTACTATGGTCAGCCTGAGGCAAGGTCCAGCACCCCCACTACCTTCCAGGGACCCAAGCATTTCCATGTGCCAGGTAGGCCTCCAGCTCTTCTCCCTCTCATTCCCCACCTCTCTCACCCCTGTCCGCAGGAGCCTCCAGGCTGGAAGTGGCTCTGAGGCCTGTGTTTTTTTCTGCATTGCTTTCACACTAACACAGGCACTCGCCCATCTCTCATCATAAGTTCATCATTTTTCTGTCTGCTTTTCATGAGCATTTTGTGCTTCTGTTGCCATGACATTCAGAGGTACTCACCCCGTGATCTGGTTCATTCCTTGTTTTTCTTTCATTTGGACTTTGTCCCAGTCTACTCTGAGTCTGATTCATTCCTACCATACACATCCAGAACAGAGTACATGTACAGCAGTGATAGAGGAATGAGGCTTCACAAGGCCCCGGAATGGGTGGGGCTATCGTGTGTTACTTGTGACTTGAACCAATGAACTGGTGCTTTGTTGTGTGGAACAAGGTCTTTTATTTTGTTCCACATTCATTTTGTGCAAGCCACATTCAGATCTGCAGTCGGTTGCTTTTGAATTACGAACGCAACACGCAACCAGTGTAAATGTGGATACTGAGAATGAATCAACCAATGAGAATGCAGGATAGCTCAGGTCAGGGGTCAGCACGCTGCCGATCAAAGAGAGCAATTGCAAGATAAATGGCACCAGCGTGACACACAGCTGTAGCTACGATGCGGTCGTCTTGAGTGGAGACGGTTCTTGCACTGCTGTGCTGTCACTGTTTTGGCTTAGATTTGGCAAAGTGAGACCCCACCCCACCCCACCCCCATGTCTCACTGAGTGAAACACTCTGTTACCTTCTCGCCCCCCAGCCTGGTGTAAGTTTGCAGTGCATCATGTCTCTCAGGGTTTGGAGCTTTCCACACTGTTCCACAGGAATCAGTGAGGGAGGAGAGGTTTTCTGTAGAGCTGCCGCAAACCCAGCTCTCCTGGGTCCTGGCCCTACTGCTCCGCTCTTTCATCACCATCCTCCTCCTCTCCCTCCCCTCCCTCCTCCTCCCCTTCACTCCCGTCCTCTCTGCATTTCTAACAGGCTGATATCAGCCTTAGGACGATAGAGGATTGAATTAGTCTTTGCGCCTTATCGCAGTCTGAGGCAGATCTCAGAACACACACAGTGCTGTCAGCTGCAAGGAATATACAGTGAATATTACGCTTGATAGCTTTTTAATCCAAAAGATTAAATTTTTTTGTAGAATAATTTAAAAAATATCCCCAAATAGATATTATAAAATACATATTTGCAAGAAAATATGTGTCCAAATATGTTCAGTTAATATACTCCATGATTAGAAACATATAGAGAAACAAATACACAATATTTTGCAGTTAATCATATATTTTCATCTGTATTTGCAGGCTGAAAAATAAAATATCTGGGTAAATCTAATACTATTATACTACTACACTACTTTTTTCCCCCAAGTTTCTTGTCTTGTCCCCTGTCTTTAAATTTAGCCCCGCCTCTTCCTGTCCTGTCCTGTCCTTTGTGTTTTCACTTCCTCTCTCTTTGTGTCCTCAGCGACAGGAGAGTACAACATCTACAGACGGCCTCCCATCTATAAAAGACACGGTATTGTGTGCAGTGATTGTGTGTGTGTGGCGTCCCTCAGGGTCAGGCCGTGCTTTCTCTGGGAAGACATATTTCAAAACCGAAGAATTTGTGCCACGTTTTCAAAAAATCACTGGTTGAGTGTCGCAGTCTCGTAGGAGGAGTGATGACAGTCAGCTGATACCGCAATGCTAGGCAACAGTGATCGGTCCCTGATCCATGCTTCCTTTGCCCGAGCTCTGCAATGGCTTTGTTACAACTTGCCTTGCTCCCATCCTGCACCCTGTTATTGATATCATATGAAGCCTTTATTGATGTGGTGATCATACAGGCCAAATGATGAGACAGTTTGTGATTATTATTTATTAGCAGATTCCCTTGTCCGGGTGACTGGCATACCTTTCCTTTACTGAATTTTTCCTTTACAGTATGTGGCTGGGGGTGCACTAAATTTCCAAGAGCAGTCATCTACTTGGGGATCAAACCAGTGACCTTTTGCATACAAACAATAAGTTTGTTATTTTCATAATCTGAAAACATTTACCACCGTTGGCTTATTAACGACGGAAGTGTAGCATTGCACTGGTAGCAGGACTCGTCACCTGAAGAGCACTGCTGCGTGTTCAAGGTTCTGCCTCTAGCTGTAATTTCTGCAAATCTCCCGGTGGTTTTAAAATGCGATTCATCACTGTATAAATATAGCACCTCTTCTATGTTCAAAATACATTTAAATGCTAATAGGGACTTTTAGAGGATATCGCTGCATGACCTTTTTTTTGCAAGAGCTTATTGTCTGAGTACTTTGCAGAGCTTGAAACTGTTCATGAGCAGTAGTGGGTATAGGTGGACAGTCCTTTTTCACATGTTAATTGTCCTAGTTTTGAATCTCTGTGTTGTGCATCCTTACCTTTCACCTGCATGCCCTTGTGTGTGTTGATGTTGCTGGCTGAGTTGTTGTGGTCTTGTGCCGCTGAGTGTATGGCTGTGTTGCAGTGTGTGTGTGTGTTACAGGCTGGTTCTTGCTGTGGCAGTGGGGACAGAGGAGTCTGTTTTAGTGTGTGTTAGAATGTGGTAGAACAAGGTGGTCTCTATCTGCTCCTCTACCACATTACCTGTTTTTAGTGAACAGCATGTAAGGGCTTCCATTCCAAAGAGGCATGTGCGCACACGCACTTACACGCACACATGAACACACACACACACACACACACACACACACATGCACCACACACACTCACACGCTAAAATCTGAGGAAATCTGTTATACATGTGAACCAAAGCACACTTCAGAGTGTAAGAGCCTCTGTGCTTTTAAATGGGTAAGTGTGAAACAATGTGTCTGCTGTTTAACTCTCAACAGCAGAGTAAAAGAAAAGACTCTTGCACAAGCCCAAACCCGTCTGCTTTTTCTCATCTAAGGGAGAAAATGTCAGACTGCAGAAAACCTTAAATGCTTGTTGGCATTTTTATTCATAATACACAGTCCTGCTCTCACAGAAACCCTTCCACATTAATTACGCAATACGGGTTTCAGAACCACAAAGACCACACAGATAGCACTGAATCCCTAACAATTTGTGAGATATCTACAGGATTACACCAAGGGATGCCATTTCCAGAATGCTTTGCAGTCTATCTGCATTACAGTATGAATTTGTATTGCAGATATCTTCATCCAGAGAAGCTTAAATTAAGCTTAATCTTAAAATTCAGATAAGCTAAAAATATATTAGGATTTCACCCTGTAACCTGCTGGTTACTTATCTGGCTCCTTAACCTCAATGCCATGCTTCCACCTTTAGTTCTCTACACTGTGTAGTAGTCCTTCATCAACAGCAATACTATTCTGCTGTTTAGCACTAACCCTTGACCTTTCTTTGAATGTTTACAACAAGTTCTTCGGTATTAATATATAATTTAAAATTTCCTCAGTACCCATATAATATTTATTTGAACATCCTTTCATTTCACACAAACACTGGCCAGAGTGCACAACCTGTAACATATTTTCACAGGTGAAGGTACATCCATAGCGCAAGGGAATTACTGGGACCTTTTTCTTTTTAACCCCAGCCTGTAATACACAAATCTGTTTAACCCTTTGCTTCCCTTGTGGAAGAGAGACAGTATTTGCTAAAGCTTTCACTACCTGGCTGACTGATACTTCAGTAGGCTATAGCTATTAGCTATTTGTCTGTATTTTTGAGATCAGTCAGTCAAATTATGTTGTATATTGTGCATCTGTACTAGAATTTTTTCCCAACTGGTATACAATATGAAAAAAGCAAAGAAGTTATGAGCAGAGGATGAATACTGGGCACCCTAAGACTTGGATAGATTTGGGAAGTCAGAGAGTCAGCGGGAATTGGTACAATCATCAGCAGACAAAGCTGAAAAAACATTGGAAGATAAACCCAATGAGACAATCTCAGAGCTCCCACAAAGCAAGCTACTTTTATTTACACATTCAGTGGTTTCACTGCTAGCTATTTATCTTCCACGCGGGAAGCAAATTGTCTTCTTTTAACTGTGTGCTCTTGAACCATCGATAATGCTAGCTGTTTTCTTTTTTCATTTTTCATTTTTCTTATCGCTTAATTTTCCTTCCCTTTACCCACTGGTGTACCCTCCCTGGCCAACTGTCCTCTCTGTAAGTACCTCTCCGGCCTGCTCCCTCCCTCTGTCCTGCTAGTTTAGTCCATCTCTCCATCACTCTGTCCTCCAGGTCTCTCTAACACAGAGACTGCCTCACATCTCTGGATAATGCCATGCTTTTTCAGCCTTGTCAATACACATTTTGGGAAATTTTACGTTATTAAGTTATTGTTACTTTATGTGTTTTATTGTATACTACTTTGTTCAACATTTAACTTGTTGAGGCAGTGTGGGCAGAGTCACTCATCTCTGGACAATGTGTGATGGCTGGTCTTAGTGACAAGGGCTGTGTGTTAATGAGATTAAACTTTGTCATGGATTTTATTTGTTTATTATCTTTCACCGTTGACAGAAAATTCTCTCTCTCTCTCTCTCTCTCTCTCTCTCTCTCTGTATCTATCGTCTCTGTTTCTTTGTCTACATATTTATATATCAATCTATCCATCTCTTTTACTCTATTTCTCTCTCTCCGTTATAAAGCCATGTTGGAACATCCAAATCGCATTACAATATTGCAAATCTTGAGGGGACCAATATGAAGGACATAACTTAGTATTACAGCTTTTTCTTTCTTACTCTGTGTAAATTGAATCCAGATTTATTTCACTTTTATAAAGTGTCCTCTGTTCACTGACATTGTCTATTCTGGTAATATATATATGAGGGAAACCTCATGACCCCCAAAAGCCAGTGTACCTATAATGCCCTCAATGACCCACTGATATAAATCAATCCCTAATCGCTGCAGCTAAAAAGCTTCATGATTGGTTCATATGAGTCAGTGACTAATGGCACACACCAGCGATGAATAATATGTATAATATGTCTTCCCTCTAGACGATGATGATGAATTTTCAGCCACGAAAAGCAAGACCAGCGATGACATCCTCCAGTCCTCCCAGTTCTCCGCCCCCTACTCTCCAGACCACCCCCACCCCCCTGACTCTGACTACTACCACTACACCGGGTCCCCCAAAGGTAACACTCACGCAATCTGTTCAGCTGCAGACTCCACAGGCCCCTGATATGAATTAATGTCTTTAATTGATTTATTGATTGAGTGACTCCTTAATTCCCACTAATTGGTCATTATGCTTATCTCACTCAAGGAGGCAATGCTGTGAGCTGATTAGACTATCTCATGTAAATGACTGAGGCGTACATCTAACTGCAGTTTTTTTGTGTTTAACATTGAGTAATGGAACTATAAGAAGTTACAATTAATGGAAAATTAATGTCTCTTTGCAGAAGAAAATGCGGGCATCACAAAATTAAAGTCACATATGAGGTTCATAACTGAGTGCTCTGATGAGAAAACTGAAACCCATTACCCCAGCTTTAATCAAACTGAATACGCTTTCAGAAGATAATGTTGACTGAATATTACAATATGTTCAATTGGTGACATTACATACATTAGGTAATACAGGTTATTGATGCATACTTTTTGCCTCTCTGCCTGTGTCTCCACACAGCTCCTCGCGCTCGAAGGTTTTCATCAGGTGGAGAGGAGGATGGATGGAATCACAGCATGAACAGAGTACGGCACCAAAACTCTCTCTCTGTCACTGTCCCTCCCCAGTCTCTCTATCTCTGTCTATCTCTCCACTCTCTCTCCCCCTCTCTTTTCTCTCTCTCGCTCTCTCCTTCTGTCTGTCTCTCTTCTCTCTCTCCCTGTCTCTTCTTTCTCTTCCTTTTTCTATCTCCTCCATTTCTCTTCTTGTCTCTTTTTTCTCCTTCTCTCTCTATCTCTCTCTGTCTCTTTTTCTCCCCCTTTCTCCCCCTCTCCTCTCTTTTTTACAGAACATTTAATAAACACAGGGAAACTCACACCAAACACTCCCACTCCATCTGCAGCCTCTTCCACACTGCCGAGCTTCGCACACCTCACCGTTAAACCTGGGGGAGCCACAGTTACAGGAGCTCACAGGCAGGCGAGCATGCAGTAAGGGTCTGAGACGCTGTTCAGCTACACTCAGATGAATGGAAGAGAATGGAATGGGAGAGTTACATAAGATACCTTCACTCTCTCCGCTCGGGCTGCGCTCATTCTGAAGTGTGTTTCTGACAAGTGCATTTCTCTGAAAAAGGCCAAGAAGCAGTAAAAAAAAAAGAAATGGCTCACAGTGTTACCTAAACATTACAGCTGAGATAGAAACATAAAAAGGAGCACGTTGAGAGGCGCAAATAAGTACCCTTGAGGACAAATTTGGCCTTTCCCTTTCTGTGTGTTTTCGGCTTTCTCAGACAAGGTGTTGTGGTGAATGTTTTATGAGTCTGCCCTGCAGGAAGAAACCGCCTCACCAAGAGCTGTGAGAGACTCTGTCTGTTCTGTTCTCCTTCTGTCAAGCCATTTCTTAAGATCAGACAGAATTCGAACAGTTTAAATACGCACAGCTGTGCGACCGTCATACACATTTCTCTGACATGTAAGGACAACTACAACCTTCTGCGTAATTTAGCCTTTTAGTCTTGTTCTCCTTTTTTAACAGAGGCAACTGCACCTCTATGTCCTGATTTTAACAGTAAACTTCATAGTGCTGATGGATAGACACCTGAGGCATCTGCCAGCTTTCTTTTTTTCCTCTTCCAATCCTGGATTTGGCGATTACAGATGATGATACTCTGTAGAGTCCTTGTCAATTATGCATCAGTTATAACACCTTATTACATTACATTATTGTCATTTACCAGACACTCTTATTCAGACTGACTTACCAAGAGATTACAATTTTACATGTTATCCATTTACACTGCTGGATATTTGCAGTGGGTTAAGTACCTCGTTCAAGGGGCATTTCCCCTGCATAGTATGGAACCAGCAACCTTTCAGTTAAACCTTTCAGTCCTGCTCCTTACCACTACACCACACTTCAAAGTATTTCAACTTATTTTCCTTCTTTATGCAGTATCACAACTTTGCTGCTTTTTCACATCATCACATGGAAGATATATGGTAACAACAGCATGGTCTGCACAGCACAATGCTGTGGGCCGTACTTGTGCAGATAAGCACTAATGATGTTGAGTTATGCAATTGATATTTTAGATCTTCATTGTCATCATCGTCTAAGGTTCTGCCTACACTGGTGAATTCACACTCCTCAGCAGGGTCATTAGCATTATTGCCAAGCCGTCACTAAGCGCTCAGTGGTTTTCAGGTTCAACGCGGTCATTTAACACCCACGCATTGACTGTCACTGTGACACTCCCAGGGGTGTGGAGAACCATATGTCCTGTGATGTAATAGGGTTACAGCTGACCTCTCACTTGTTTCTCCCTCTGTGTTTCTTGCCCCCCCCCCCCCTTCCTCTACTTTCCCCTCCCCATCCTCTTATTTTCTTACATCACTATCTCTCTTCCACTCTCTCTGTGTCTCTCTCTCTCTCTCTTTGTCCCTCTTTCCTTCTTCCTCTTTCTTTATTCCCAGGTCCAGGGTGGGATTGGAAGGATGATCCTGAAGGAGGAAATGAAAGCCAGATCAGGTTCCTACGACAACGACCCCTGGGCCAGCTCACGCAATTCCCGCAGCGGCAGCAAGGAGGCGCTGCACAACAGCGCCATAAATGGCTGTGAGAGCTCCACTGTTACTCTTACTTTTAATACCAGTGATAGCAGCTAAATGGTTCTTTATCACAGCAACAGGTACTAGTGCAAGTTGTGCAGCCTATAAGTTGACAATGTCACGTTGCCACATTGACAATCCTACGTGGGTCTTATCTTTTAAACGTTTTATTTCTCAAAAAGGCTTGAAAGAAGCATGAGTCTGTAGGGTCTTGGCTTTTGACAGTGAAGTAGAGAAGTGAAGTGCATTATTTAATTGCCTTGCAGGCAAATGAGTCCAGAGTGACTTTCCGAACATTTCATACATATTGTAGATGCAATCTGATGTTGAACTGGAGCGGTGTTCCGAGATGTGAAACCACGGTACCAACAAAGTCCTCTAAACACTTCTCTAGTGCAGTCAGTCATACTGGCAGGATGAGTACCGCCAACATGGCACGCCAAGGCATGCTATTCACTGGGTTTGAGGGAAACAAAGTCTCCTTCCATTACAGTCAATGACTCCTCTGGCTGTCTACAGTAAGGGAATAATCAGCTCTGGGAAGAGAGCTGAGTAATGAATCAGTCTGGTGTATGTCCTCACTCCCCTGCTGTAAATCGATTGGTCAGGGACGTGCGGCCCTGGAATGCTTGGGTTTCAACCACAGGGACCTCTGAGGGTACCCCGCACACCCTCCAGCCACCCCATTTTGGGGGATACTGATTGCTTGTTTGCCTTTAAGAGAGAATTTAAACCATAATAATTCTGTCTGGGGAGAAAAAAAAACATATTCCTATGCCCAATTTTCAAAGCATTCTTTTGAAGATGAGTGTGTCTGCCTCTCACGGGTGTTTCTGGGAAAAAGACAGCCTTTATTTTCTGGGCACGAAACTCTCTCCTCCACAAACACCAGCGTGCTCATCTGTTTGTTCTTAAAACAAACCTTAAAGGCCCAGCTGAGTCCCGTGAGCTCTCAGCCCTCGGTACATCTGCATCGCATTTGCTAAAAGACGCTTTTCAACCTCATTTCACAGCTTTGATGTGCTGCGTTGTTGTTTCGTACCAGATTGGGAATTCCACGGGCTCACCTTGTTTATTTGGGTCTCGCCTTTTGACTGAAAGCTCATATGTTTGAGGCAGAGGGCTCTGCCAAGTCATACTGCATTAGTGTGCTGTGGTCCGGCCAGATGATAGCAGGGCGTGCTTACTGTACCCAGCACACTGTACAGCAGAGTTATTCAACAGGCAGCCTGGGGACCAGTTTCTGCCCACATGGACTTCCTGTCAGTCCTTTCACTATTGAGAAACAAACAAAAAATGTATTATTGATAACACTCTAAGATTGTGACTGTTTAGAACTCCAGAACTTTGCACTCCAGTGTTCTATTGCTATTTTAACCAATCACTGGGACTGTAGCCATTTATTCTCAGACACAGTTTGATGACATTGTCATGCTAACACCCTTTTGGCCGGGGCCTGTCACACAGCAGAGTCGCCCACTCTGTAATGGCATTCATTGTCAGGGGAGTGAGGCAACAGCGTGTGTCTGACAGAGTGCTCTCTCTCTCTCTCTCTCCTGTGTTTCAGCTCCTCGATCGCAGTACAGTGCGGACAGTGGTGAGTGACTCAGCGTGTGTGCGTGTGTGTCCTCATTACCACAGAGCCCAGGGTCACTGCAGTGGTGGGGGCGGGGGGGGTCGGAGTCATCGCTGTGGTGCGGGGCAGGCCGCGGAGGGGGCAGAAGGCCAGGAGCCAGGAAGCCGGACCCATTCAGTCTTTTGCCTCGCGTTTCTTTGTCTGCCCAGTGATGTGGCACTGTAATCTGCACGCCTCAACAATTAGAGTCCTGAAAATAGCACGCGTGCGAGAGCGCTCTGATTGTTCTCCAGGGAACACGGAGTCACAGACCGCCCGCTCTGACCACAAAGGCCAATTGGATTAGCGACTGTGTCCTGTCTCAGTCACACTGTGGGAACATGAGTTACTAGCTCTTCACAGCATAAGGCTGCCCTCGGGGAGGCTAAGAGTAGAATTGGAGGTTATCTGGAAGGAAGTTCAACGTGTTTTCTACATGTTGCCTTCATTTGTAGGCACTCTGGTATTGAAAAAAATCATGTTTGTTTTTTGATTAAGAAACGATAAACCTGAGTTCTGTGTATAAACATGACTAGAATACTGTAAAATAATTGCTCTGGGAACAAAATTAAAAAGTGGACAGCAAGGATGAGAATCTGATTATTGGAGAGAAATTAAAAAAAAAAACATCAGAGATTGAATTCAAAAGCAATGAGGACATAGTTGATGCATAAACACTCAGGATGTGGTGACAGCAACAGTGACAGTGACAGCACATTAAAAGCCATCAGCAAAACCCACTGCCTGCCTGGCACTCCACCCAAGATGACAGAAAAGTAGCTGCTATAGTTGTTGTGCCACCAGCGCCCCCTGCTGTTTTCCTATGAAATCAGAAGTCTGTCTGTGAAACTGTTAAAAGAGCAGCAGTATAGCCACCCATGGGCAGTGAAGATGCTGAGCAGTACTGAGGTACAGTGAGCGCGTGGTCACTGTGTCTGTGTTTTATTCACTCTTACTGAATGACAAGGGTACTTGTGTTTGCTCTTTTGTAGACTCCTTCATCTCCGGGACAACTTCCTTGCCAGGGTATGGCAAGAACGGCCTACACAGGGTGAGGGCCCAGGGCCGGGGGCTAGGGGCCAGAGGGCAGCGATTATGAGCTAGGGATCAGGGGTTGGGGACCTGCACCTAAGCGTTAGGACGTAGGAGTTAGGAGTAAGGAGTTTTGTTGCAGACCACCCACAATTTCATTGTACCCCCACCGTGCAATGACAATAAAGTCTGATTCTGATTCTCTTAGCGGCTAGGGGCTGGGACTTAGAGGTTAGGCATCAGGGGTTAGTGTGTAAGACTTAAGTGCCAGGCATTAGGAACTAGGGGCTAAGGGCTAGTGGCTAGGGGCTAGAGGTCAGAGGGCAGACATGGAGACTAAATGATATAAACTGGAGACCACAAACCCATCTCAGCTGTTGTTAGTAGGCCACAGGACAGAAGATTGTGGTTTTACATTGACACCGTCAAGAGATGAGTTTGTTTTTTGTTTATTTTGTGATAATAGTGTGATTAAGCAGGAGCGTAACAAAAAACTACACGTGTTGATTGTGAGTGATGTGTCTCTCTACATATTAAAACTGGCCATCATTTCTGTCTTCTCTTTTAGCCACAAAGTGCTGATTATTATGAGTATGACAGTGGCAACGCGGTGAACTGGGGGATCAGAGGTAGGCCGTCTCATTGCCCAGAGGCAAAATACGCACCTGAATGACATTTTTTATGAGAACTGAATTTAATGCAATGTAATGTAACACTGCCCCCTACTGTAGCACAACAGAGTTTTTGCAGCAGCTTGATGGCAAATGATTGTCGATTATTGTAGAGACATATGGTTAATTACAGCATTGATTAATGTAGCCCAGCAGATACAAAAAGAGTTAGCCAGTGCTGATATTTGTTGATAGCATGTGGTAATCATGTTTATTTCTCTTCTTTTCACAGAATACAAGGTAAGAGCTGGTGTGGGGAAGAGCATCAATCTGCAACAGTGTTCAACAGCAGAGAGGAACAGTATATGCACAGCTTTAAACAGCACAGAGAATAGGCACAGTGTTACATGGCACAGAGTTTAGCCAAGGTGTTCAACTGCACAGAGAAAAGACACAGTTTTTGACAGTATGGAAAGGAGGGAAATTCTGACCTACGTCTGTGTGAAGGGTATACCGGAAACCCGTTTGGAAATGAGTTGCGGTGTGAGCTCTCGGGGTTAAGGACAGGTCTGCAGGTCTGTGATGAGTGTCACCGAGGAAGTCTCAGGCCTGTTTCCAGACTGAGGGTTAAAGCATACTTCCTACAGCCAGGCTCTGAGGAAACCAAAGAGTGAGTTTCCAGATGGCACAGTTCCTGCAGGGGGTCCCACAGGAGGGGTTACCCACTGTCTCCACATGGGGTCTCCAAGTGTCACCCAGGGGTGGGCGGGAGGTTTCCAATGCCTTTTTGAAGAAGAAGAGAACCACGCCCAGCTGGGTTAACCCACCCTGCTTCCTGCTTTCCACAGCTGTGGGGACAAAACCAGGAACAAGCAGGAAGTCTTCATGGTTCATAGTGCAGAAAACACACTCACTTATGATGCAGCCAATGAGAATGCACACCAAAGAAGTGTTTTCAATATTTTTTATGGCAAAGGGAAATGAGAATTCATTGCTTTTTTTCTTACATATTGGTTTTAAGAACCTTTTGGTCTCATCTTAAAACTCGCCCTGACGGCTTTCTCCTTTCCTCCAGATTTACCCATATGAGGCGCTGATAGTGACCACTAGAGGGCGAAACAGACTGCCAAATGATGTAGACAGGGCAAGGTTAGAGGTGAGTCATTTATCATGCTAGATGTGACTGTCCCTGAATTCAAGAACATTGATATGTACCTGCACTTAAAGAAGTTGTAAACAATGTCATCACCACGCGTCAGAAATTAACTGCATGGCAGACAACATGACATAGGGAAATAATTGAATTCATTTCGGACAAATATTATGAATAATCTCCTCGCACTTTATGAAGACCGTACACGTGTATTTAACGATAATTTTCCCTTTCTTTTTCAATGTGTCATCGGCTGGCAGCGTCACTTGTCACCGGAGGACTTTTGTAAGGTGTTTGGGATGACGATGGCGGAGTTCGACCGGCTGGCTTTGTGGAAGAGGAATGAGCTGAAAAAACAAGCCAGGCTGTTTTAACATCGCAGAGGAGCTCTTGGTTCTTTTCCTTTCTTCCAGCCCAGACAATCGGAGCGCGTCCGGTCCCCGGACTCACGTTTTTACCGTAGCTCCGAGAAGTGAAGCCTCCCTGGCCCAGCCACGAGCTGGGGCTCAAGGTCAGAGAGCTCCGAGAGAAGCCGCCATGGAAACAAGCACAGCAGAAAGAATTATGGGAAAGATATTTAAAGAGTTTTTTTTAATCCCTTGCAGTATCGTATATCTGTTTTACGTTGGTTTCGGTTCAGGTCTGCTCGCCTCTCCTGGTCCAGCTCAGAGCTCGCTGGAGACGGGTTGTGTTCTGCCTTATTTCCCGAAAGGTTAAAGTTGTGCACCAGCAAACCGTATGACTAGAATGTTGACCGCATCTCAGTCACTTGGATCGAATGTTGAAAATGCAGGATTGACTTTATTTTAAACCAAATGCTTCAACAGTTATGAATTTGAATAAAAGTTATTATGGTGTGTCGTTCCACTCCCCCACCCCTACCCACAACACTGCCATTATATTTCATAACCCATAACAGGTTTGTGGTTGGCCTGGTGTATTCTGGAATAGTGTACAGGTGTGCAGTCTACAGTTGAAGGTTGTGTTCCGCGTGATGTGAGATTTTGCTTTAACGAGGATGCATACCAAAGTAACGAAGAAGAAAGTATGAGACAAGATGTATTTCCAAAGTGCACATCACAACTGCTCATAAATGATTTGTTTAATGTGTGGAATTTCTCTCCCTCTCTCTCTATCTCATATTCTTTGTTTTGTCTTCGACAATCACTTGCTTAATTTTATGCACTGAATGTGAAATTTCTTGCAAAGGATTTTGAATATGGAGTTAAATCTGTAGAATGCACAGTATTTCCATTCACGTGACAAGTCTAAATAATTGTTTGTGAGGGTTTTTTTAAGTAGACGTACTATGCTGATACACGAGAAAACAGTTTCGACTAACCTACACTTTCTACTCCATCGATCATGTTCGCTTGTAGATGAAAAACGCTTCCAGCGATTTGAAATTAGATCCACCACTTTCATAATGACGTGTGTCATGTGTCAAATAATTTTAGTAAGATGGGATCTGACCCAATGTCCTACACAACTCTGTTCACTTCCGTGCCGTGGTGCAGTCATGTCTACTTTGAATATTGATGACAGGAATGAAATAACAAAGACTTATAACACCAATATTACCCAAGTATTTAGGCATACCAAATGGAGAGTTGCCCTGCTTTGGGATTTAAAGATGTGGCTCCAACTAAGCCAAAGTTCTTTGTGCATTATAATTGTGGCAAACGTGATTTGCTGAATCAGCATCTTATCTAAATTTAAATTATGTTGGCCTTTAGCTTTCTTTGCGTTCTTGTTTTAAATTACGTCATTATTTGACATGGGTCCCTAATTAAATTCAACAGAAACAGTTTATATATAGTTTATACAAAAAGTTTATATTCTGCTTATTATACAGAAACGCAGGCATGTTGAACGATTTGAATTAATTTAAGTCCCACTCTGCCAAAACTAGGTTTTTGGTCAGTTCAGTACATACATCAAGGCTGTTGTTCGCTGCCGCTTTTAGGGGACGTAGTTAATGTGGTAGTCATTCAGTAGTAAAGATACTACCGTTACGATAAAACGGCTGTTTGTTTTGGCACCGCTGGATTTCTACTGAACCACTGAACGTTTGCCATTCATTCATTATGACGTCCAGAAAAGAACCTCACGCCATTCACAATATTAACCTGCCATATTTGGGCGTCGCTGACGCTGTGTTGTAGATGGTCGATTGTATTTATGGGCGTAATATCAGGTGCAGTATACATAACACCTAGATTATTAAAAGTTTTCGAGATATTGTGGGGGGCGGGGGATTAAAGTGGTATTTTTAAATTGTATATTTTCCGTTTTGTAACTGTACAATCATCTGACTGTACTTTATCTGTCAGCGCTACTATTCGACATAGTATGTATTTTATTTAAATAAAATGCTGTTTTCATGTGCACGCTTTTGTGATGTCGTCTTGCGCTTTCACAAATCAGGACGTTCATGTAGTTCATGCAAAAGACGCGCCACCGCAATGCAGGATTTATGCATTCACCTTGAAAGGGAAAACTGGCCCTTGGTATAGCTGACTTTAAACATCAAACAGTGCTGATGACAAATTGTGTTGAACGTTTCTGAAAATCGTGGCACTGCGTGTTCTGGTTCAATGTCTTCCATCCCATGCGATCTGTTAACTGTCAAATGAAAATGGCACAGATTTCGTCAACAATTAATCCAGACTCACTCAATCAATCCGGAATACCTTCAGTAACAAATCTAAACTAATATCAGTTGTAGTGTCTTAAAACGTAGGGGGAACACAATGGTTCTAAACCTTCTTGTTAAGTGCTTACGGCGGTAGCACTAGGACCCGCTTTCTTCACCGCACGGAAGTAAGCGCCTCCGCTCGCACTCGCACTTGTCCGATCAACTGTGTGTCATTTAATTGTGCGCTACACATGGGCGATAGCATGCGTTCCCGGTGAGATTTTGGAGAGTAAGTTAATTAAGGAACTCCCCTCTAAAATGGAGACCAATAGCGCTAACTGTAAGTAACTGACAACTTTTACTTGTTATCCTCATTTTGGATGCTTAACAATCTCAGTTTAGGTCCTTTTGTCTTAATCTTTATTTCTTACTTTGAACACGGTTACTCATATATTTGTTACACACATTTGGTAAATTCATTATTAGCAGTGATCAGGGTATGTATTTTTTGGTACTAATGTATAGCAAGTCGTGTTAATCCTAGAGCGCAGGTTTTTATAGTTGTACGGCAGTTTACTGGCTACACCGTTTGTCTGACTTGGGAGTTGCTGTTTTTGATGATGATGATGATGATGATTGTAGTGGTGGTGGTATAATAACAACAATTACGGAGACAAATAATACATTCCGCCCTGGGCAATAGCATCCCATGTAATCTTAACCTGCCGTTTGAATGACTTGCGGAGGCATTACCGGTACATTACCTATGTCACATTAAACCTTATATTGATTTGACTTGAAACGGGGTATTTAAAGGGTCGTAAAAAGCGACCCGTGAGGGACATTGTCCACTTTGGTGATTTTGTTCACGGTAGGGTGAACGTGAGGCAATAGGACACCGCCCGTGGCGATTGCTTGGTGTGCAAACACTGTTATTGAATTAGGCAATGAATGCCCTGCACTAACATTCCAGCCCCTCGCTGGGAAGCAAACCAGGCACGTGTGAATTTCAGAGATCATTTGTCTTCATTGTATTTGCGATTGTATCTATGTCTGTATTTACTGTGATACATTTTTTTACCGTGATAACTAGATGCATTTAGTGTCTTGTGCAAAAACTTGTGTAAAACCACTTTGTGATCTCTTTGAAAGGGATTGGTTGGCAGTTATGCCATCGGTATTACTCAGTGTTTAAACATCTTAGTTTTCCATCAAGATTTACTTTTTGTTGATGTTGTAAAGTACTCCCGCAGAATACTCGGTGATCCAAACATTTATTTCTCTCCGGCAAGTTCCGGGGACTCCAGCTCACGTCGCTGCTTGCAGCGTGCCTGGCGCTCCCACATAAAAGGCAAGGACTCACGATCCAGTCCGGTCCCTGCCAACATGCTTAGCGCTGGCAGTAGTAGTCTCAGATGTTAATTAATGCTAATTAATTGGTGCTAATCCACCTCATCATAATATCAATTTCCTGCCCTTCTTACATGCATCACTTTCATCGCTCCAAGTTTATAACTTACAGCGGAGTTGACGCAGTAAATCCTTATTACAAAGCTTTCTCATTTACGGCTCTTTTGCTGAGATAGCCACAGTATATTTTTGCACGTTTTCAATTAAATGAGACGCTCAGGACAAACAGAGGACACCTGGAGAATAATCATATCTTGTGTGGGATGAAAAGGTTCTCGGGTTTATAGTACGGGCTTGTGTTCAGTTTCTTTTGGACTGTCTTCGCTGGGCCGTGTTTCTTTCTTCTCTCGTGTTTGTAGCAAGTAAAGTCCGACTTCATAAAGAGCCAAGTTCCCCTGTGGACCCCCACGTTGAGAGGTTTGTAGGTTTAAGATCTCTTAGAGGTCCTACTGTTTTTCTAGTTGCTGTCTTGGCAACACTTTTAAGCCCGGGGACGGTTGTGTGCGGTGGCTGTTTTATTTTAACTGTGGCAGGAGAGACCGTCGGCCTGTTTACTTTTCCCCGCTGCACGGCTTCACAGGGACAATGGGATAGTTCCTGCGCTGTCCGAAAAACAAGCAGGATGTCTCCGGTGTGTTCCCCTGCCCTCGAAACCCCGCAGCTTTAACCCAGTATCTTTTCGGGGGTCATGCGGAAAGCATGCGTGAGCTCCCCTCTCTCCTGAAACCGAATCTCGCTGACCCGTCGGCGGAGAGAGCACAAATAAATACGCGGAGGACAGCGAGGCAGCGATTAGGATCGAAAAAAGAAACGATGCCTCTCAAGAGCCCGGGCTCTGTTTGACATTCTAGGAGAGCTGATTTCCGAGATACGCCCTGGCCATCAGAGGGAGACAGGACGGATCGGAGCGGGATCTCGCGACGTTATCTGCAAAGCATCTACTTTCATAAATATGAAGCACATGAAAGTTCGTGACCCGAACGTTTGCTGTTTGCTCTGTACATCTGCCACCGCTCCTTTGGATTCCTGTTCATCAAACAGAGGACGCGCTCTCCCGCTGCCGCTGCGATTTCCGAGGCCCCTCCACCCGCGCGCCATCGCTCCTCTTCTCACAGTCCTCTGATGAGATGCGTGTTGTCATCCAACAAATGGCCCAGTGAGGGGAAGAACACTCCGAATTTCTCCCAGCTTTGTGAAGGGCAATGAAAAAGATTGTCTCATAATGGCAAACAGCCAACAGGCAGGTGAGCGGGCAGGTGCGGTAGTGGCAAGTATGAATGGATAAAATTGCAACCTGCCTAAATTGCTCTGGATAAGAGCATCTGTTGAACAGCAATAATGTAATGTAATGAGTGCTGATTGGCAGTTTCTTTATTCGTCAGGTACCACTTGTGGCAGGGCAGAATATGGAGTAAGACATACAGCTCAGTCAATGGGCACCCTGGGTGACTAGGCTGACCTGCCTTAGTGTAGCACTTTAATGCACTTCACTGCCACCATGCACAGGATGGGTTTGTCCATCAACATATGCTGCAGTTTTCATTGATGGAGGGGTGAGTGAGGTATGGCAGCCCTTCAGGGTGTTGAGAGAATCTGTGTGTACCTTGCTTTTTTCGGGATGGGGGGTTGGAGGGACTATTGAGCCTCCCCCCCTGTTCTGTCAGCTCGCTGCTTCATGTAACCTCCACCTCTCTCCACCTGTCTGAGGCTGCTCCTCCCCTTCAGAGGCAGGTGAAGGCCAGGATGCAAAGAGAGTTTAGCGCCTGTGTGTAAACATCCTTGTTCCACGTCCTGGAAACGCTTCCTGATGAATTCCTTGCATGGTTGCACAAACACCCGGAAAAAGCACCCATCCGCCGGGCATGTCTGGAGGGGATCCTGTCTTCCACTGTCCGCCTGTGTTTGTGTGTGTGCGCGTGGGTGCGTGTTTGCGTAGGCGCGGTTGTCTTGTTTGTCTGTTATTTTTAGCGTCTTTTGTTTCCTCCGGGTTCCTGTTTAGATGGAATTAGCAGAGGTGGCCGCTATTTCAGGTAAATTGCCGAGCTGAAGGCCTTTGGCCAGACAGGATCTCCGGCTGGCGTGTTGAAGTCAGGGCGTTCAGATGGTAATGCCTGCTGATGATCACGCCCCTGGCTCTCTGTCGCAACACTAACACAGCGGCCGCCTGCGGCATTTAGGAAGCTTACCCTCCGAGCTTTAAACCAACTATCCCCCAGACTGATTTAGTGGATAAAACCATTCCCACAGCACTTCAATGGAACATACTTCCCTTACTGAATCAGCTGCTGAACTGCTTTTTTAATGGTTTGGTCCATTCAATACATTTGTGTTTGGTGAGACACAGAAAGCTGCTGTCTCTGTCTTCCATCGAAGCTGAGTTGTCTAGTTCACGAATTTGTCACAAACACAGGGTGGACGTCCTTTATTATCATCTTAGTGGACACCCCTATCCAGGGTACCTTTGTACAGTTGGGTAGTTACTGAAACAGATTAGGTCATGTACTTTACTCAGAGACAGAACAGTAGTGTCAGACCCAGGGTTTAAACCTGTTACCTTCTGGTTTCAGGCCGTGTTCCCACACCACAGCTCCACACTGTTGTCTGTGTGGATGCCTTTTCTTTTTTTAGTTAAGATGACATCACTGCTGGAGGCGGGTTGCTGGCCGGCAGTTGTGCGGTTTAGTTCCTTTGTCTCCTTTACTGCAGGATATTTCCTTCCTCTGTTCCCTCTGCAGATAGCTGGGGATAGAAAATCCTCAACCTGGAAGCTTCTACTGCGTGTGTGTGTGTGTGTTTGATGCTGTGTGTGTATGTGTGTTTGATGCTGTGTGTGTGTGTTTGTGTTTGTGTGTGTTTCTGTTTGATGTTGTGTGTGTGTGTGTGTGTGTGTGTGTGTGCGTGTGTTTGTGTGTGTGTGTGTGTGTTTGATGCTATGTGTGTGTGTGAGTGTGTGTCTAAGTATTTGTGTGTGAGATTTATTGGTGGAGAAAAGCCTACATCTCAGAGGGGAATGGTCTTCATGACTCTGTTCCTCCTAAACTGAAATGAACCATATTCTTCATCCCTGTGAAAGTCTGAGACATCTAGCAGTAAGTAAATGGGGGGGGGCATCAGTTTTAATAACCCCAGCATTTTGTGTGAATGAATCGCCCTAACGAGTCACTGTGCACACAGGATGTTGTCCCAAGTGCCCACATTTGCTCTGATGGAGTAGGTGTCGAGCAAAATGTCTTCACTGTTAAACGGCCAACAAGCCTCATGTGGAGGAGTTCAGAGACAACGAGCATAAAGCACTCCAGTGAATTTGCTCATTTGCATGATGGGACACAGCCTAACTGTCACTCCTGATATATGAATACGCGTCCACATGAAGCATGTCCTCTTAACGGAGGGCCTTCATTTGAACATGGCCTGGCAGGAGCAGCACAGCTGGTCCTGATAGTCTAGACCCCTGTTAGTCGCTGGAGTTTTGATGGGTGACAGGCAGCAGGGAGATATCTTCATGCCTTTTCAGGGCAGTTACAGCAAAGCAGATCAGTCAATGGTTGTCCTCTTTTGTTTCCGAGTACAAAGCCTGCATAAAGACAGGCATTACAAGGACTAACTCCAAAACATTTTGCAGTCTCTAGCCAAGCATTGGACTTGGTGGTTGTATTCAAGCACAATGTTTTATTTTGCATTGTGAGGGTTTTTGCTCAATCGGGTCTACCAGATCCATTAGCCTTTCAAACATGCTGCTGTTGTATCCCTCAGTAAGGATTCAGTCTCAGCACCAGCCGCTAGTTGGTTCAAATGTTAAAAAGAAGATCTCACAGGTCTCTGTTTCAGGCAGCAGTGTGGCATAGTGGTAAATCCAGGGCTCATAACTCAAAGATTGCTGGTTTGTTTTCCAGTGAGGCCACTGCTGTTGTACCCTTGGGTAACCAAAATTGCTGTTCAAACAGCTTGTTTATTAAAGTTGTAAGATAGCTATGTAAGTCACTCTGGATAAGACTTGTCTGCTAATAAAGGTAATATGTAATGATTGGTGGTTGGATCAAAACGGGTCAGAGGTCGGGATTTTACCCCCAGTTCTGGAAATCTCCCTTCTCCTTGCCTGTGTTTCCTGGGTGCTGGCGCACTCCTATAAATACCCACAGAGAGGCAGACAATGCGGCCACTCTTTGGGGAGCCACAATGGCCGATGTTTCAGCACAAGGCCCGGCAGTGTCTGGCGCCCTGGCATTCCTCCGCACTGAGAGATTAGCAGGAACACGGAGCGCGGCTCTGAGACATAGCTGCGGGGTGAGGTCAGAGGCGGTTCTGAAGATAGGGGTGGCGGAGCTGAAGCGGCCCTTTGTGTGGGAGGGCTGTGACCGGCCCGCTCGTGTCGGCGGCCGAGTGGAGACCGGGGCGGCCAACGGGCCCGGCAACGGAGAGGACAAAGCGGGACATTGACCCGTGGGGCTGGCTTCTGGGCTGGGGCAGGTCTCTTCCTGCCCTGTTTATCCCCAGTCATTTTAAGAAGTGTTCCGTGCTGTGCTGTGCTGCTGCCCAGGACCTGCTCCATTCCTGACATAGGACAGTGTCCTCAAAAACAGCTTGGGTCACACAGTGGAAGAGGGTTTGTGATCCCTGTATGGCTGACTGGGAGAGTTCAGTATCATAACACTGGAGCTGTGGGCACCGCCTGCTGCCCCTGGCTGGCTCATCCATCTCTCTAGTAATAATACTAACTCTGGCTAGTGTGGTGTACGTTACTTTACTTTGTTGTCATTTAGCAAACGTTCTTATCCAGAGCGACTTACATAGGTTACAGTTTTTGCATGTTATCCATTTAGACACCTGGATATTTACTGAGGTAAGTCTGGGTTAGGTACCTTGCCCAAGGGTACAACGGAATAACCTGAGCAGGGAATGGAACCAGCAACCTTTCAGTTATGATCCCTGCTCCTTACCAGTACGCTATGCTGCCATCCCCAGTGGTAAGGAGCAGGGCTCGTAACTGAAAGGTTGCTGCTTCGATTCCCTGATAGTGCGCTGCTGTTGGACCCTTGGGCAAGGTACTTAACCCACAATGGCCTCAGTAAATATCCAGCTGCATAAATGGATTAAGTTGTAACCTATGTAAGTCGCTCTGGGTAAGAGTGTCTGCCAAATCACAATAAGGTAAGGTAAAATATATGACCTGTTCATAAAGGGAATTGGTTCCAGACACAAATCATCCACAATCCAAGCATGAAAAACAATGCAACACTCCAATAACCACTTGATGAATGTGTATATTCATGCAATAATGCTATAAATGTATAAAATACATGCAAGAGAGCGTGGGAAAGGAGTGCTTCTTGGCATAACTACTCGAAACCACAAATCGCAAAGCCGCAAGCCCTGAGGTTCGCCCCAATTCAGTGTTCAACAGCATGTGAACAATAGCCCGTTTTCACTGAGCAGTGTAATTTCTCCCACTCTGAACGGATGGAGGAAAATGCAGTCTCAGCTGCGCTTCATAATCAGAGCCTGGACGTCGTTCACTGGCCGGGTCGTGAGCCTTTCCACAGGCTCTGACCGGCCTCTGAAAAGTCCCCGGAGTGAAATCTGTAGATGTGTGTTTGTGTGTGTGTGAGAGAGGGGGGAAGAGGTGCAGGGAGGCCACCTAGAGCTTCCCTACCACATAGGTTCACAGCTCAGCTTGGTCTGCACATCCACATAGACCAGGTCTGGTTTATGTCTCTGTTGTTTGCAGATCGGTGTGTTTCTCTTGCTGGGGTAAACTTCCTGTTGATGGTCCGGCATGCGTCCCGTGTGGTTTTGCTTCTCCTAATAAACTAAGCCATGTGGACATGAAGGCAAAGCATCCAAAATGTAAATGGAGGAATAAAAAAAAAATCTAGAAGGGGAAAAGTTTATGCAGTTTTTTTTTTTTTTTTTTTTGGTTAGCCTCACAGTGTTGCATCTTCCTGACAAAGAGGATGCCTGTCAATTCCTGTTGGCAAAGTCTGAGGAAAGAGTCGCTCTACAAGGGACTGACCCACATGGAATGACAGAACATTGAGTGTGTGAGTGTGCATTTGTGTGTGTGTGTGGATGAGCTGTCTTCCCCTTTCCTACCTCACGCCAATGACCAGAAAGAGAAGCCCCCCCCCACACTCCCACCCCATGCTGTTTCCTGTTGATTTTCTTCAAGTGATGCAGGAGGAGATTATTGGTCCACATTAAATTACATCATCGTCTCATTTCCTGCACGCTATACTTTTCTTACTCATGAATGAGCTTCTTGCTCCCCAGCCATGACCCCTGAGTGACTTCTGTCAGGGACATTCATGTCGTCTGTGTCAGAGACCTCTCCTGTAAGCACTTTAACACCACACCCTGCCGTGTCCTCCGTGGTTTGGGGCATACTCAGCAAGTGTGCACACACTTTGTACTGCACATTGAGATGCTAGTCAGTCATAGGGCACACACACACACACACACACACACACACACACACACATAAAGGCCATTTAAGAATGTTAACAAATGTAAGTAGTATGTCTGTGGACTGTGGGTAGAGACTGGAGAAAAAGGAGACAACCTGCTTTGACACAGAACACAGGAGACACAAGAATCCCTTACAGATAGAGTCAGGTTTGTCACTGGAGACTGTGTGTGTGTGTGTGTGTGTGTGTATGTGTGTGTGTGTGTGTGTGTGTGTGGATAGATAGATAGATAAATAGGTAGATACTGTAGATGTACAAACACACACATATTGATAGACTGATCGACAGACACAGACAGATAGATAGATCAACAGACAGACAAGACATAACAGCACAAGTGTTTTATCATACCAAAGGTGGGATGGGTCCAGCTGTTCCTGTGGGCCGAAGCCCTGAGTGGGGAGCACTGGGAGTGGACAGCCTGGAGAGAGGAGGGTTATGGGGGGGACTGGCAGGGTGGAACAGGAAGCAGAAGGTTGCTGATAGAGTGCACTGTCACCAGCCCCTGGCAGGAAGCCCCAGCTGCAGGACACATCCTTTACCCACAATGCCGCTGGGCTGTATCTCTGACTCGCAGTCGCATGCCCGTATCTGGGCTTTGTTTGTTTGAGCCTGCATGTCTGCTGCTCGCATTGTATCGCGCTTTCTTCTGGTGCATGTCGCTCGCTAATTCTGGCCTTCGCCTGAACAATGCCGCATTGTTAAGTACGGAAGACCCTGACTGAATGGAGCTTGGAAAACATGTGTTGATCTCGTCTGTAGAAACTCCTCTCATCCTTTGAATATTTGTCCATTTTTTTTTGTTTTGTTTTGGATTGATTGGTTAAGAAATTATGGAGGACTTGCAAGGCATTAATGAAACTGTTTTAGTTTTATTAAGATTACTGTGTCAGTCGAGTTGTCGAGTGCCCACCAGCAGTCCTTTTGACCACAGGCGATTGCAGCCACATATTTGTAATGCATACGCATCCATTCTTCTATGCATTTGGGAGCATTTATGTTGAGGATGCAGAGGGAAAAGTTTTAATGGTGGGGCGGGGTAAAAATAAATTCAATTCCCTCCCTTCCCTTTGGGGTCTTTACTGTACTGCGTCAACTGCCTCATGGAAGAAGTGTGGTTAGCGTGTTCAGGTCCTGCCAGGCTGTCCATACAGTGGGTTCCAGGTGAGAGAGGTTGGCATGATTTAACAAAATGGGTGGGTGGTGCTGATCGAGCAATTCCCATATCACAGCTGATAAAGGTCACTCGGACCATTTTACTGTTGAATAGTTTCTCATCAAGGAGCTTCATTTTCAGGCAAGCAGGTACACACACAAATGCGCTGGACCGTATATGTAAGTTACCTTTGTGCACTCCACTGAACCTCTGAAAGCTATGAAAATGTGTAGAATTAAATGCATGTTGATGTTGTTATCAGTACATGGTGTGCGTGTGCATGTGTGCAACAGTATTTATCAATGATGTTGTTTTCCGTGTGTGTGTGTGTGTGTGTGTGTTCTGCAGCACTTGTTTTTCATTAGTAACGCTGTCTGGTGTGTGTGTGTGTGTATTGGTGAGCAGCACTGAGTTGTGTCTCACACCCACAACACCAGGGGTTCTGTGTGAACTCACAACACCACAGGAGGGGTCAGAGGTCATAGCATTTAAGTCCTTGTACTGAGAGCCTGGCACTGAGGGAGGTGAACCTGAATGGGGGGGGGGGGGGGGGTTGATCAGAGCTGAGGGTCCTCAGAGGGTGGGGGTGGGGGGGTCTTCTAACCTGACACAGTGATCCAGCGGGGGTGGAGGGCGTTGTATGGGAACAGGAGAGGCGCGGAAACGGGTCGGGACGCTCCTTCCACAGAGCCGTAGAGTTCACACACAGACAATGGTACCCCCCATCCCCCCACCCCCCAAAGACCTCCATTCGTGGGTTGCATTTGCACCCTGTGCACTACAATAACAGCAACATCCTACACAGCGCCACGCCTCAATCCACTCCGGCTCAACTGCCTTCCTCTCTTCCTTTCCTCACATACACACCCGTCTCACACTCTTTCACTCAGCTGTGCTGAGCTTCTTTTTCTACTCTTTTGTGTTTTTCCTTCATTCATTTCCTTTTTTCAAGGATAAAGGGAAATGAGGAAAAAAGATGATGAATGTAATGAATGGGGATTTGGAAGGTTCTTTTTATGAATGGGAAGGTAGACTCCAGAGCATGCTGGAGTGTGCAACTTAACAGTATGCACTTTTATCTCTAAATTTCCTAGAAGGAACCACATGGCTTTCAGCATCTCACAGCTACAGTAGTTGGAGAAGAGGCAAGTTTTCAGTAAGCCTGCCTTGATGAGTCTGCCTTGATGGAAAGCATTTGCACTGAACGAGTGTGTTTCTCACAGATTTCTCAGTTTGGAATCAGTTGCTGTAAAAAATCATTTTGGAATCTGGCCTCAAGCCAGCCTGCTTAGCAGCTGTATTCAGGGTGAAAGACAAAGCTTTTGCAGTTCAGTGCTGAAGAGCACACAGCCTCCCAGCTCATCTGAGCCGATTCACTGTGTGGGAGAAAGTGAGGCACTGAGCATGGCTCCTACCTAAACATGATAATCTCAGAGGCACGGTTTTGTCCTTGTGAAATAAAGAACTGAAGGCCTATGAGTTGTTTCCAGCATTCTTAATTTCCTTCTTGACAAGAGTGTGGACATCCATGCACTTTCCTGAGAGGCAACAAATCAAACGGTGCTTCGTTCCGGTGGAAGTCTCCTCTAATAATCAATACACTTTAATCCAATCTGTTTTATTGGTATGAAAAACAATTTGGAAATACTACCAGAGCATGGTTGACAACACAAAAAATAAATAACATTTGTAAAACATATCAGCACATCTAAAATATAAATAAATATAAATATATTCCACATTATTATTGTAAAATGATAAGTTGGAATCATGGTCATCAGTTATATAATGTAAAAATAAAATCCATTGATTCAGTTGTTGTTGCTATTATTTCTTAATAATTCATAGATATTCAGTGATGTCTGCTATCGGGCCCCTGGCTTGCTATTGGCTGCTGATGTTTCTGGCCCTTTCACAGCTCATATCATGTAATACCCGTGGGAAGAATGAACTGACAGATAGAAAATCGCCTCCCTTCCACGGCGTGAGCTGTTTCCTGCGCTGAGCGCTGTATCTGAGGGATATTTCCGTGAGGCAGCAGGACGGGGGACGAGCGCCGTTCAGCTGTGTGTGACTGCGCTGGCGGGCAGCCCGTCCGAACCGCCCCGTCACGCAGGTCACCGCGGTTTCAGAACTTTCCTTTCCGCTCCGGTAGTGTGCGAGGATGAGCGGTCGCTGGCACGCCTTTGCTCCGTCATGTTTTTTTTTTCCAGCGTTTGAGGAGCAGCCAGCTACAAGCGCTCCGGCGATCGCCATTCAGAATGGTACTGTTGTGGGGTCTGAAGATCGGCGGTTTTCGAGTTGTGTTAGTCATACAGGATGGATGCCACCTGCCAGTTTTCATGCTGGCGTGCTATTAGTTGCCTGCTTTACAACAGAAAACAAGGTATTGTGTGAAGGGATGGA
The DNA here is from genome assembly GCF_013368585.1 of Megalops cyprinoides. Lineage (NCBI taxonomy): Eukaryota > Metazoa > Chordata > Actinopteri > Elopiformes > Megalopidae > Megalops > Megalops cyprinoides. Next base: position 41,979,480 of record NC_050585.1, on the reverse strand, counting down.
AATTATTTTACATGGACTTGTGCAGCAAGTGTTAACACAATGAGTTTTCAGATCTGCTGGAACCTTTGTACAGTCGAGCTGTTTTGACTGCAATAAGATCCAAGCCATTGCCTCAGCCCTAGGTTTACCAGAGGAAAGGTCACATTAGTCCACTCAAGCGCAGCTCCTCCGACACGGAATAATGAGACTGGAAACTACGTCTGTAGAGCTGGAGTCCTGCAGGTCTTAATGAGTTACCTTTTAATTAGCAACTTATTCGGAAACCCTGGTAATTTTACTCCGCGTCCAAATAATGACCTCAGTTACAAAACGTGACAAGCAGAACGAAAACCACCCAGACACCGTGGCTCTGCTGTGCCTGAATGCCCAGCCCCTGCTGTAGAATGTCTTACATGGCTTGCAATAGTAACGTCTCTGCTTATTAATATTATTTGTTATCGATTAAACGGCAAATATAGATCGGCTCAAGAGAGCCCTCTACCTATATATAGTGGGACTGCAGCTCACTGTGAAAGGTGGAATGCATGTAGTGAGCAGGAGGGGTTTGCCAATTGTCAGGGCAACTAACTTTCTCAAAGGCAGGGGCTCAAATTAAAAAAAGAAAGAAAAGAAAACAGCACCGGCTTAGTCTTAGCACTGGCTACCATGACAGATGGTCTGACAGGAAAGAGAACTTTTGAATTGAAGACCAAAAGGGCGGGGGGTCAAGTCCCCCTTGAATTTTCCCCAGTTCATGTAACTAAGGCTGTAAGTGCAGTTAATGAAGTAACATAATGATGACTGGGACTTCTTAGGAGCTGCACTGCAATAATTGTTTTTCCACTGCTTCACCTGCTTCATAGGTTTAAATACACCAGAAAGAATGATGATCATCTCTGTGGCGCCCTGAAACTGTAAAACTGCACGACTCTCAATGTAATAAGATGTTCAAAAAACCTTTTTCCCAGCAGACAATTATCATCGAGCCCTTGTCTTCCTAAATCTTATCTCCCTGGACTGGTGTCAACACACTGTCTGTGTTTGTTTTAGCACTTCAAAACAAGGGCTTTACTCCTACAGCATTTCTCTCTCTCTGGTGAAAATGATGGGCCTGCCGCCCTGACAGAAACAGAGGAGGTTTTACTAGTAGGGGTCAAGCACAGAGTATTTACAAAAAACTGAAATTAAACACACTTCAAAGATGTTTTTCCGTCTTTCTTTAAAGATCACTGTAAGTCAGAGATGAGGACCCCCTCCCCTCCACACGTGCTTACTGTGTAAACTGCCTGTTGAATAGATGTGTTTTCTTTTCTTAGCAATTACCTTATCTATCATCCTCCAAGTCTGTCTTTCGTTCATTTTGAAGCCTTTGTCGAGCTCGATCCTCTTGGTACAGCTCTGACGGGTATTTCTGAGGTGATGAACTTCAGGGGCTGGGGAGGGGCAGACTGCCCGGGAGAGTTTTAATGGACATAGAACAGAACCCTGAGGGGAATTCTGGGGTGTTGGAGGTGGCTGGCTTCCAGACCCTGGTGGTACTGCGGGAGGCCCTGGGATTAGGGCTGAGCTCTGATGACACAGACGTAGAGGGGTTGGGTGGGTGGGCCCCAAATACATCAGACCCCCCCCCCCAGGACTTCAGACAGCGAGGGGGAGAGAACATCATCAAAGGATAGACAAGCAGAGAGAGAAAGGGAGAGGGGATGAGGTGAAGGGGGACAGAGGGGGAGAGTGTGTGCGAGAGATGGTGATTGTACCAGAGATAGCTGCCCATACAACACAAGAGCACAGAGACAGAGAGACAGAAAGTTTATTTGGGGAAGAGAGAGAGTATCATTCTTGGCGTAAATGTACCAGACAGCTCTCTACCTATCACAAGAACAGGGAGAGAAAGAAACAGAGAGCAAGGGGAAGAGTGAAGGAGAGGTTTTGTTAGGGGAACAGAGAGCGAGAGACTGTATCATTAGTAGCATAAATGTACCAGACAGCTCTCTATCTATCACAGAAGCAGGGAGAGAGAGAAAAAGAGAGGGAGTGAAAAAGGGAGTGTGTGGGGAACAAACAGAGAGAGTTTGTCAGGGGAAACGGAGAAGGAGGGAGTGTCATTGGTAGTGTAAATATACCAGACAGTGCTCTGTATACCACCAGAAGAAGGAGAGAGAAGGAGTGGGGAGAGTGAAGGAGAGAGAGTGTGAGTGACAGAGGTGGGGGAGGGGGGGGCAAAACTGTAAAGTGACACCTCATCTCACATTGTGTGGGTAAACCAGAGGAAGACTGGTGGAGAGGACTACAGGCGATGTGTGCGTCCCCTTAATACTTTCTCACAGTTTCTTTTTCTGGAAAATGGTGGGTCTTTCGTCCTCCTCGGCTGTTGCCACGGGTACGTACCAAATTGACCGCATGCTTCCCCCCTCTCTCTCTGCATCTCCGTACTCTCCCACTGGCCTTTGCTGGTGACTGTCTGGGGGTTTCCCTGAAACTGAAGTGTGACATTTGGATTGGGGATAGCCGCCTGTTGTTTCTGTGCGCAGACTGGAACTGATCACATTAGAGCTGTTAATTTCCTGTGGATGTGAGAGCGTGTTTCTCATGGAATACTTTGAAAATCCTCGTAATGACATTTGCTAGCTCTCTTTAATTTCGACAGAAGACATCATTTCCCTGTTTGGACTGATTACTGCTTGTTAAGGGGATTTAATTGGTTGTGTTGGTTTTTTTTTTGGCAAAGCTGTACGTATTTGGTAAGATGACAGCAATCATTTGTAGCAAATCCATGTTTGGCTTGGCAAAAATCATTAGCAGAGCTAGCAGAATTCTTGTTATGTGTTTAAGACTGGTGTTTGACACGTTTTGCTGTGGCCATCTCGGTATTTTACAAGTGAATAAAACCCACAGGGTTTATGGTGGTCCCTTCACCTCTCAACAAGGTGCTGACCTTCTCTGTCATGAAAAGAATTTCACAACAAGGTGTGAGGTACACTGTTGCCTCTCTGGACTCTGTTATCCCCCCAAAAAATATCAATATCCTCAGACTGGCTTTCAAATGTTAATTGAAATAGCCCTTGTAAAAGTCTGGTGTCTGGGATCAGTCATTACGGTATGTTGGTTCTGTCCATCCCAACTCCAATCACAGGCGTGCTGTTCAGGTCAGACATCCTTTTGTGACCACCCCCCCCCCCCCTCCCCACTGCAGCTAGGAATGAGGAAAGGATGGCACTGTGTGCACTTGTTCAGTTTGTGGAGTTTGAGGTGCTTCGGGGAAATCGCTTGTAACTTAACAAAAGCAAAGGATCAAAGTGGTGGTTTTCATTTGATTCTGAGAAAATGTAAGGCTGTGGGTTTTATGCTGTTTTATCGCCCTTTCCAGCAGGAGGGAAAGTCTTGCAGCATGGTGCTGACAGTCCACTCTCACGGGACTCCCTCTGTGTTTGTTTTCAGGTCCTTGAGATCAAGGTGGATGGGGGGGGTGGCTCAATTCAGCAGGTTAACCAGGAGGTGTTTTGATCTGACTGAGGGCATGGCGAAAGAGCAACAAACCTTTGAGCTAACATAGCAAGACAGGAACATGTTGGACTGATTACGTGTACCGAGACTCACGGGCCGCTAATCTAAATGAGCCGCGGGTAGCCCGAAATGCTGATCTGAGGGCTCACGGGGTTGGGTTTTGCGATGCCTCTTTCATCCCTCTGCCCCATGGGGCAGCCTGGATCTGATGTTATCGGAACGAACCACATGTGTCTCTCCCTTGGGGGGGGCTGACCTTGATGTTGCGCGGAACCCCCCCCCCTCACTAGGCTTTGAGATAGTCCTGCCACAGGTGCTGCCAGAGATAAGGAGGATCTCTGGTGTCTTGCTTGTCAAAATAATGGGTCTGTCACCGCAGGGTTCAGTGAGGCAATGGCATGCGGTCCCTCGCCGCTGATAACATTTGAACTCACGGCCACTTGATGTTAGCCCCTCGCTCCAGTGGCACACTGGGTGTCATGGAGCGTTAGGACAGCAGTATGGTGTAGTGGGAAGGAGTAGGACTCACAACCCAAAGGTTGCCAGTTCAATTCCCCAGTGGGCATAGCTGCTGCTGTTGCACTTGTGGGCGAGGAATATGACCCAGAATTGCCTCTGTAAACATCCACCTGTAGAAATGTAAAACTTTAACCTATGTAAGTCTCTCTGGATAGGAGCGTCTGCTCAGCAACTGGATGTAATGTAATTTTAGGGAGATGGTCCTCGGTGCCTTGCTTTCCGGGTTAGCGCAGAGTTGTGTGTAGTTAGCCGTGGCTGGCCTGAGCTGGAACAGCACTGAAACACTCCCCATTCCCCAGCAGGCTCTCTCTTCCTGACTGCCTGATGTGCTCTCTCCTCCAGATGTCGGCACGGTTTATTTATGGTGCGCGATCCGCAGGTGGATGTAGGTCTCCTGCAGTGATGATTTGTCAGGTCAGTTCTGGGGTAGGATGAAGGGGGTGTGATTGATGCTCATTTCCAGCCCTGGGAATACAGCGTCTCTCTCTCTCTCTCTCTCGCTCTGACTGTAGTGTGACGTGGCTTCACACACACACACACACACACACACACACACACACACACACACACACACACACACACTCCCACACAAGGGAGTCTCTGCAGGAGAAGGTTAATCTTGATAGTAGGGTCACACACTATTATTCCTTAAACCTCAGGTATCAGCAGGCTGGAACCGGAGGAGGTGGAATTGGGTGTGTGATATCTGAACGGGCTGCTGAAAACCTGAAATATGTATTGTTGGTTTCCAAGTCGGTGTGGTCTCCGTGGAACTCCCAAACTGGGCAGCGCAGCTGCAGTCAGGCAGTATAAATGGGGGTTGCCAGATTAGTGGAAACTGAAACCGGGTCACTGGAACATTAAAACCCTCCACTCAGTGTGTGGTCTACCACCTCTAGGCCCCACAGGCTCTTATCAGATATGGCAACCTCACATCAGCAGCTCAGCAGGCAGAACTGAAACAGTGCCAGTAATCTAAGAGCCTAGTCATCCGAAGCAGTACTGACAGGGCAGATAGCGCTGTTGGAGAAGATGGAATGTAGACCGCTTACGGCAGAGTCACAGCCGCGCATAGAAATGCTGAGGCATGAGCTGTGGTCTCGGGTCGGGGAGATTTTGTCATCACAAATGACAGGTGGGAATGTAGGAGAGGAGCTCAGGTGTGCTTTGAAGAGTGTCAAAACCTCCTTTAGTCTTATATCAGACTGTTTTCTAAGAGGAAATGGAAGAAAAAAACTCCTGTCAGGTTGTTTCTGTGATATCCACATTCGTACTCACAGAACGCAGCCCCCCCGCTCCCGCCGGCATTTCTTCTCCTGTTCTGTGAAGAATTGGGCAGTAACAGTCCAGCCATTGTGTGTGTGCACCACTGAAGGCTTCACTTCTGGGACTGGCATTCAACATGAATTCAAGACAGGGCCTAGCACTCCTCTGTTCATTCCACTAAGTGGTCAGGCCCTCACATAGAATATTTTGGCAGGGTTTCCCCACCACCCCCCTAACCCCCCCATCCCCCCCCTGCCCCCCCATCCCAGCCCAGTCCAGCCAGTGAGCCAATTTATCCAGATGTCCAGTAGATAATGGGCCAGCTGCGTGCTGCTCTGTTTCAGAGGCGTGGAGTTAATCTGAGCTGTGGCTGATGGTCAGCGGGGCTGTGGGGATCCTCACTCCTCAGTCACCTCCCACACATTCCTCCCTTCCTCTCTGGACTGGGGAGTGTGTAGCCTGCAGCCATGCAAAGCTGGAGGGGGGGGGGGGGGATGCATCATCTCTGGAAGTGTGCACGATGTTTCAAACACATTGCTTAAACATGACGTGCTGTCAGGACCTTTATCAGTTCCTTTGTTTGATTGAGTGTTTTTGTGTGCGTTGGAAGTCACGCTGGGCAAGGAATGAGACGCTGGAGCTCAGACTGCTCTGATCAGGATGGCTGACACATTGCTTCTCTTTAATGGAGGCGGTAAGTGGAGGGAGGTCAGCTTCGAGAAAGGCATAGGCAGGGAATTGGCATGACAACCCAAAAAATAAACAGTTTTAATGAGATTAGCGAGGAAACTGTGTCATGCTTCACAATGAGCAGATGCAATGTAATTTTTTTGTTTTTACATCATCAGCTGCAGGAGGTGAGGCTTAACATGTTGCTGTTAACTTCAGAGCACAAAGACAAGTGCGGACTTTTATAGGTGCATGTTACATTACATTGCATTCTTGCCATTTGGTGAATGCTTTTATCCAGAGTCTCATCCATCAGTCTTTTAACCTGCACCAGCAGTCTGCAGGGAAGGAGGTGTTGCAGGGATGACATTCACTGTGTAGGAAGTGCTCCAGAGACAAAGGGGGCAGGAATGTGAGTCTCTAATGTGCTGGAATGCAGCCTTGATGCGCGTGGTAGATAAATAAGGATGGAGCCTAATTCTCTGGCCGTCACAGTGACCAGGGTGGTTCTGCAATTCCTAAAAGGAGGTGCCTGATTCTGCTATACACCGTGTTTGGAATCCTGGGGTAACCAGGGGAACTCGAGGCTCGGAACTCGGAACCCACCCGGTCAAGGATTCTAGAAGGATCTGAAGCAGCTGTCTTTGTCATCTGTCCTTTCAGTCCTCTGTTTCAAATACTCTTTCATCCAAACTGAGAGATTCTGGAATCACTTTATACAGCAGGATTTATTCTGGAGGTGTTCAGGTAAAGACCTTTTCATAGTGGTACACCAGCAAATGTTCTTGGTGAGGCTGAATCTACCACTGAAAATTCTCTCTTCTTGTTGAATTTGAATTTTCTCTATTGTGTTTTTATTGCTACTGATATGCAGATGAAAAATAGTGGAGCAGTTACAAGCTACATAAATCCTTAACACATCAGGTGTTCGTTAGAAGGTTATTTCTCTATATTTTAGAAATAGAAAAATGTACTTTTCTATCGTCGTCGTAGCCATAGCGCACACTGGACTTGACAGAACTAATTTACTCCCATTTCTGAGGATGTCATTAATTTAATGGGGGCTGGAAAACCTTCTTCACTCACAGTAGAGGATGCAGTAACTTTTGGCAAGTGTAGTGTCTGAAATAGGATACTTCTTGAAGTAAAAAAGTAGAAAAAGTAAAAAAGTACGAAACCTGTCTGTAACAGTTTGCTGTTGCCATGGTGATGAACCGTTAACATTACTGAATTTTCCTCTGACCTCTGTTCCCCTGGAAGCAATGGAACACCTGGTGACAGAGCTCAACGTCCTGCTGAAGATGCTGGACCACGAGACGCTGAGCCCCATCACAGAGGAGAAGAAGAGCACCGTCAGGAACCTGCTGAAGCAGATGCACCCTTCAGGTGAATTAGGAGGGCAGTATGAGGCATGGATAGTACTCTTCTTAGAATCAGCCCTATTCTTAATTTAGAATCAGCCCTATTGTTAAGTCAGAATCAGCCATATTCTTAAATAACATTCAGCCATATTGTTAAGTCAGGATTAGTTATATTCTAAAGCCAGAATCATTTACATTCTTAAGTCTGAACGAACTGTGCGAGTCATACTCACCCCTTCACATCAAAGAAACTTTAAGAGATCAATGAACTTTGGGACCGCATTACAAAACCACATTTCCAAACCCTCAGTTCCACCACTGGATATGCTGTTACATTGGCATGGCCTGTTATGGTATGGCTTCAAGTTAGTGGCTGGCAGGGCATAGCTCATACCTATACAGCGTGGAGAGATGGGTGCTTTTGGGGTCAATATATACACTGCATGAATAGTGCTTCTCATGTTTATGTATACCCTGATTTCAAAGGGAAAAACATGTATTGGCTAGTTTTTCTACCTAAAAGATTTAAAATAATGCTGGATTTTATTTCAGAAAACACAAGGGTCGTATTTATTCACACCATTAAATAATCTTTTAAATAAAACAGAGCTCTAAGTAAGTGTGTCTCTTTTGTATTTCTTTATATGGCAGTGAATGGAACAGATTTTATATATATGAACACCTCTCTCTATGGAAATGGCACCAGCTTTGTGGAATCCCTTTTTGAAGAGTTTGGTAAGTGGATAATTAAAGTTTTACACTGATGCTATTGGAAATACATACAGCTCTTAATTCTCTTCAGTGTTGGAGTGTGCTAGGTGTATTCAGAATCCTTGCTTAAATACAGGGCTAAACAAACACAAGATGGTTGACTAATCTGGCCATTATAAATTAGGGAAAAAAAACATTATCAATCTCCACACTCCTGCTACAAAACTGAAAAAGTGTATTTTTGGTCTATATATGAGCAGGTTGCTTTCTCGTGAAGGTATACTTTCTTTCCTCATCAGACTGTGACCTCCGAGACCTGAAAGAGACAACAGAGGAGCCAAAAGACCAGGAGGTGGAGGAAACCCCAGATACCCCCCCTTCTAAATCTGTAAGATATGCATTGTTTGCTTGCTATAGAAGATAAGTTGGCTGTTCTGTGTTGTGTTTGGGGTTATCAGTTAACTCATCCCAGCCTAAAGTTCTACGCAGGTGATTATGTTTGATGTCTTCCTCAGAGTCCAGTGGACACGCCCCCTCCTCTGCCCACCACACCTCCCCCAGAGGATTACTATGAAGAAGCCGTTCCTCTCAGCCCGGGAAAGTCCCCACAGTACATCACCACCCGCAGTAAGTGCCCCCACCTCCCCTGGTGTCTCTGTGACACAATGCTCTACCCACAATGCACCACTAGCAGACTGCGCACCAGCAGCCCACTGGTGTGGGAGTGTTGTTAGTTTGGTCTGACACTGTTGCCCATCTAATGGATACACTTCTGTTCTATTGTGCTGGAAGTCTCTCTTTAAAAGAGCGTCTGCTAAATGTAATGTAATGCGCAATAAGGGACAGGCTTTATGGGACAGTGTCACCTCTGATCCTTTGATAACCGATCTCCCTTTCCTCCCTGGAATCACCCTGACAAACTGCTCTGCCCACAACGCACCACTCACATCATGCATATGGATTGTTCTTTCACTGTGTTCGCAAACAAGGAAATGTGTGACCTCTGACCCTTCCCCTCTGCTCTCCTCTCACCCGCAGGAAGCTCCAGCCCACCCAACTCAATCGAGGACGGCTACTACGAAGACGCCGACAACAATTACCCCACCACCCGCATGAACGGCCCTCGCAAGAACTCCTGTAAGTCCCATAACCACATGCTGCTGTGCCACAGGTGTTCAGGACAGTGTCCCACTGCACAGGCCGAAGTGGGGACCATTTGCACAGTGACACTGATATGTCTGTGTCTCTGCAGACAATGACTCCGACGCCTTGAGCAGCTCGTACGAGTCCTACGACGAGGAGGACGAGGAGGCGAAGGCCCGGCAGCTGACCCACCAGTGGCCGTCGGAGGAGAACTCCATGGGCCCTGTGAAGGACTGCCGCATCTGCGCCTTCCTGCTGCGGAAGAAACGCTTCGGCCAGTGGGCCAAACAGCTGACCGTCGTCCGCGACAACAGGCTGCTGGTGAGGCTCTGAACCGTTGGTCTGGGCTGCAAAAAGTGAGAGCAAGACTCGCCTTAGAAGCCGTCTTTATTAAGGAAACAAGCCCTGCCTGCCAAGAGTAAAGCCACAACACTGACTGTGTTTATCCCTACATTTACATTCAGGCTCTTGGCAGGCACTATCCAGAGCAAGTTACAGAGGAAGGGTACAAAAGCACATCTAGTAAAGTTTTATGACCGAACATACAAAGGACGACAGACCACCCCTGAACATGTGTCCCTCCTTCCCACGATGTTGTAACAATGCTTTACATATTCACTGTGATCTTTTATATGTTTGTATGACCATCACCTCTGTTGTTAGCCTGGTAATCTGTATTGGTGGAGAAATTTAGCACTGTGATAAATTAACACTGTCTGTGTGTCTGTCTGCCATCCTAGTGCTATAAGAGCTCGAAAGACCGCACGCCGTACATCGACCTGCCGCTGAACCTGTGCAACGTCATCTACGTCCCCAAGGACGGGAGGCGCAAGAAGCATGAGCTCCGTTTCTCTCTGCCTGGGGGGGAGGCCCTGGTGCTGGCCGTGCAGAGCAAGGAGCAGGCCGAGGGCTGGCTCAGGGTAACACACAGCAGAGCACACACACTCTGGAGTACCAAGCCTGTACAGCACCAACAGAGCTGCTGACTCACTGACCCACAACAGCATTTATTGAGTTTCTGACTCACTGACCCACTGCAACACCCCGCAGAGGACTGCTGATTTACTGACCCACTACACTGACTGGAATAGTAACTCACTCTTGCTGCAGCATTAACAGATGACTGCTGATTGTTTCTACTGCTGATTGTTTCTAATACATTGTTCTACTGACTGAGAACTGAATGGACACAGCAGTTGACTGACGTATTTTATCAATTTACATAGCAGTTGACTTACATATTTTATGAATGGGCACTGCAGTTGACTGACACATTTTATGAATGGACACTCCAACTGACTGTCATATTTTACGTATGGACATAGCAGCTGACTGACTCATTCCCCATGGTCTCTTGCCCAGGTGATCCGTGAGGTGAGCAGTCAGGAACCAGGCGGTGTCGGATTGGATGAATCCACCTCCCCCATGCTCCTCCGGAAGCTGGAGCTGGACAAGGTAACCGTGGTCACCAGATCTCAGAGATCCTGGTGGCCCAGTGCTTTTTCCGTACCACAGAGCCAGACACACTCTCCCAGCCATGCTTTCCTACACTCCCTGGGCGGCCTTCACAGATATCTCAGCTCAAGCTCTTACAGCTCAGTAAGTATCCAGCCAATGATAAACACGAGGGCTAATCATTCAAGAGAAGCGACAGTCTCTCCCTCTGCTCTCTGACTCCCCCGGTGTCATTGTGTCTGACCTGTTTGAGGCGGTGGTGCTCTCCTCCATACTGTGTCCCCGCACAGCGTAAACACCGTTGGGAAGGCTGACGTCCAGGGCTGGCTGCAAGGTCTGAGGCGGCGCCTGCTCCCATTAAAAGCTGTCTGTTTAAAGCCAGTAAATTGTTCCAATGCTGCAGCAGATACTGTTGGTTTTTGAGAAATAACTGTTGTTAAAAGAAAAACAGATATATTTTATGGCTTTATACCCCCACCGCAGTCTGGGAGTCTGTGTTTTGGGAGCAGAGAAGAGAGGAGCGGATTTCAGGTTGAGGCTGGAATCGAGAGACAGTTGTGGTTTTGGAGAGCTGTGAGCTACTGGGAGTATGTTTCCTGACTGGAAGCATTTCTGTGGGATTTTTCCACACTATGAGTGTCACTGGCAAGATGGATTGGTTTGTTTGTGTGTGTGTGTGAGTGTGTGTGTGTACATGCCTGCATGTGCCTGTTTTTGTGTCTCTGTGTGCAGGCGTGTATGTGTGTGTGTGTGCATGCACGTGCGTGTGTGTGTGTATATGCAACTGCGTGTGCCTGTGTTTGTGTGCCTGTGTGCAGGCCTGCCTGTGCCTGTGCGTGTGTGTGTGTACATGTCTGCATGCTTATGTGTCTGTGTGCATGTAGTTGTCTCATTGTAGGGGTATGTATGCATGGGAGGATGTGTGTGCGTGCACATGTGTGCGTATGCATGTGTGTGTTCTGATGACCCTGCTTGTTTGCTGGTGTCCTTCACTGTGTTGTTGTAATGCACATGTTCCTGAGTGTGCTGTGCTTTCACTCCATCCTACAGAGGCTGTCAGCTGACAAACACACCTCTGACTCAGACAGCGTGGCCACAGGTGACAACGTCTCCTCCAGTCATGCCCGAGAGCATGGTGAGATACAGCTTCCCAGACCCTGCTGTCTGTCTGTCTGCATGCTTGTCTGTCTGTCTGCTTGGCTGTGTCTCCTCCGTTGTTGCCATTAGTGTAGTTTCACTGGGCCGGTTCTGTAATTACTGAGCTACATGAAGCAGACTTTGGGGAAATCTAGCAGATTTTTAAAGATTCCTCACAGTCTGCTGCCAGCACCCTCCCTGGGCCTCTTTTAGCTGTAACTCCCTAGCACACCATGACATCATAGTTGAGCAAAGACAGTGGCCAGGAAGGGAGTGTCTGTTCAGAACCCAACTTCCTGTGACTTTGCTGTAGTTCAAAGTGTAAGATCCATTGCAGTATCCCCAGCCCCTGGCATCCCTCATTCTTCTTGATATTCCTCTCCTTTTAAGTTCTTTTCCAGTAATGACTGTTGAGGTATACATAGGGCAGGACATTCTCCTGGACTGGTATTCACCCTGAATCTGTTTTGATTGTCTGCATTTTTAACAAGTATGTCAATTCAAATGAAGATCAACCATTAGCATCTGATTTCTTTTTACACCATTGCATCTCTTCTCTGCATTAGTGAAATCGCTGTCCTATGGAAAAACAACAATTGGTTAAAAACTGATCCATGTAATCCGATTGGTTATTTAATGTAACTTGCTGTCTTTTTATGATTGTGAAAATTATTTGCTAATCACTGCTTCACAATCATAGTGAGTTTAAAGGAATGGTCTCTGTCTTCTCTATTTCTTGCTCATTGGTTTCCACAGTGCCTTGTGCACCCAGACCGACCCTGTAATTCCAAATGATAACCCCAGACAAATGGATGGGTTAAAGGAGCACTCCACCTACAGCTGTGTTTTGTTGTGTTGGTTCTATCCAACCATTAAAATCATTACTGTGCTTCCTTTCGTGTTGTGAAGAGATCCAAAAAAGGCCTGCAGTCAAACTACATCATGATATAATATAAATATAAATTGGAGACAGAGCCACTCACCCTAGTCCCTATAGAGATTGTTGACACATTCAAGATAAATCTGGCATGAAGTAACTATCCTCTGAGGAGCGGACAGTTTCTGAATGTCAGCTCTAGACATTCATTACATTGTTTCAATCTGTGTTAACAGAGCCAAATTCACACCATCAGAGCAAAAATAGTAGCTATTTAATAGGCATGAAACACCACTTTCTTGTTGGCGGAGAGTCTCCTTAAGGTGTGATTCGCATTTAACCTACAAAAAAAAAAAATTTAAAAAACAGACAAGAAAAGACGAGAAAAGATGGTCTTTTTTTAAAATAACAAGTATGTCAGTGTCAGTGCAGACTACTCAACAACATGCTTTCATGGCCTGTAGACAATGCTCCCTTGTTGAAGCACAAAGCTCTTTAGCACACAACCACTGGAACGCATTTAGCTAGCAGCTCCCTTTCCTCCATTATACCATCCGGAGATACTTTCTCATACTGTAATCTGTGCAGCATGGTGTCCTAGTCTCAAAGCTTTCTGTTACCTCTGCACTTCCAGTGATGCTTTGCATATTCCTGTCCTAGTCCCACAGCTCTCTGTTATCTCTCTGCATTTCCCATGATGCTTTGCATATTCCTGTCCTAGTCCCACAGCTCTCTGTTATCTCTCTGCATTTCCCATGATGCTTTGCACATTCTTCTGCAGGGAAGGTGAAGCGTGGTGCTCTGTCAGAGCTGACGGGGTCAATGAGCCGGGCGGCGGGGCGGAAGATCACCCGGATCATCAGCTTCTCCAAAAGGAAGCCCCCGCTTCCCGGAGACCCCCTCACGTCCCCTCATGACGACTACAGCCCCCGATGTGGTGAGGGTGGCCTCTTTTCGTCCTCCTCTCTTTCCCCTGCTCCCCTTTCCTTCCTCAGAATGAACTGAACCTGCCGTCTCCTGCCGCTGTTTCATGGGGTCAGGGGATCACTTTCCAATTTTTTGTCAATTTTCATTTCATTAGTATATATACTCAGTCCAGCACTGTGACAATTCAGTTATGCAAATGAATTACAAGAAATACTTTTGATTAATTGATTGATGGTTTGATTGATTTGTTGGTTAGTTGTTTGGATCATTGGTTAATTGAAGGATTGATTGGTTGGTTGGTTGACTGATTTGTTGTTTGATTGATCAATTCATTGTTTGATTGGTTGATTGATTGATTTAAGCCCTCGGTCCCTCATACTTTCCTCCCTGTCAATGAACCAGTACAGTGAGAATGGTTCTCTCTCCCCCTCGTCCCCTTTGCTCCAGGTTATCTAAATGTACTGGTCAACCAGAGCTGGAAAGAGCACTGGTGCTGTGTGCGGGGCGGTTTCCTGCACTTCCACCAGGACAGGGGCGACCCACGCACCAGCATCAACGCTGTGGCCCTCCAAGGCTGTGAAGTGGCCCCTGGACTGGGACCCAAGCACCCCTTCGCCTTCCGAATCCTGCGGGGGGGCAATGAGGTGGCGGCGCTGGAGGTAAGCCGCTAGCCAGTTTCGCCCTGCTACACTACTCCACCTGTGTACTACAACCCCCTACTGACTCACAGAACAAAGGGCAGCTGTCAAGATCACTGTGCCAGCGAGCCTTGCTGCGAGGTTTGGAAATCCAGGTGGTTTAGTCTAAATTTACATTTTTGACCTTACAGGTCAGGACTTTTCACTCAAATGCTACCCCTGTGATGCTCTGTTTGTGTGTGTGCACATCCATCCTTGTCTTTCTGCAGCTGTCCATATCTGTGTGTCATTTTGCTGAGTTTATATGTATTTATGTGTCTGTCATCTCTCTGTGAGTTTCAATGTCTGTATGCCTCTTTCCTGAGTGTTTGTTTATGTTTATGTAATAAAAATAAAAACAGTCAGCACACTGATTAAAAAAATGCTCTCAGTTGTTTAATACCTAGATAGTGGCAGTATATCTCCACAGATAATATACATTTTACAATTTTTTTTTCAATATTTACAAAATTTACTGTGACATAATCACCATAAAAATCATGGCAATTGAAAATCGTCATGCTGTCATAAACAGGTTCACAGAGGCACAAAGAGAAGATGACACAAGTTATTTGAGAAATACACTTTCAATAGCTGACACACCACTCTTCTGTGGTATCTCAGTTCGGATGGAGGCTAACTGTCTGTCCTGCTGTCTGTCCATAAGGCCAGCTGCTCGGAGGAGATGGGCCGGTGGCTGGGGCTGCTGCTGGCGGAGTCGGGCTGTGCCACCGATCCGGAGGCCCTGCACTATGACTACGTGGACGTGGACACCATCACCAACATCCGGGATGCGGCCCGACACTCCTTCCTGTGAGTCCGCAGGGGCTGGAGCGCCAACGGGGCGAGGGTTTTAGTGTTGCTGCTCTTAGTGTGCTCTGTAGGGTCAGTGTGCTATTATCTGTGACAACACTCTAATGTGTATAATGGTAGTGTAATGATACCTGTGTGTTAGCTATGATGTTAGTGCTATGATGTCAGTGTGTTAGTTACAGTGTTAGTGCTATGATGTCAGTGTAGTAGTCAGGTTGCTGTTGCTTTTGCCAGTTTAAATGCTGTATCAGTGTGCTAGTGTCAGTATGTCAGTGTAAGCATGCTCATTTGGTGAAGTTGTACTGGAGTCAGGGTAAGTGCTCTTGGCATGTGTATTAAGCAGTAGCAGTAATTATTTCGGTTGGTGTGTGTTCCTCTCTCCCACCCCTCAGGTGGGCCACGTCCTCTAGCAGCACCTCCACAGACTCCCGGACGTATGACGAGGTCCCCTATGAGAAGGTGCAGGTGCGTAGAGGCGACCTCCACAGGGGCACGCATGTCACCCAAATGGGCCACGTGGGCAGTGACAGCACTGACCGTCAGAGACGCCCACAGCACTGATCTGCGGGCTCGCCTCCTTGTATCTGTCTCACTATGCACAGCATGTGCTCCTGGAGGGAGACTGGTGTGGAGCGTCAGACAGAAGGCATCCTGCTTAGCTGGGTGCCTCACGCTCACACAGCACCCTCACTGCGCCCCCCCACCCATATGTGAATGTATTTAAAACAGTGGGAACAGCAAAAAAAACCACATAGAGGTGCATCTTTTCAGTTCTGATTTGGGCCACATGAATATTTGGAAATAAATTGGATGTCTAGACTTGCGACCAGTATGCAACTTGTAAGTCGATGCTCAAATCGGAATTTAGTGTGTTTGCGAGTTTTAAGGTCACTCTGCATGTGACAGGTCACCCTCGCCGTTGTAATTCTTTGTGACTAGACAGACGTGACCTCTTTTGTGGTTGTTTATATGTCTGTGCAGGATGTCAGAGTGGAGGATCGTTCATTCTGACATGAGATACGGGCCACATTAAAAAATGTACATGAACAATCAGACAAAAAAATCAGACCTGAGCAACAATTCAGAATTGAGCATTACAGCCTGCAGCCTGAATGTAGGATTAGGCTTTCCCCCTATTGTCTGCCCACGTCTCCACCCCTCAAGGTCTGGGTCATTACATGCTCATTTATGGGGCCTTTTAAGTGATGGGAAAAGCACAGTCTCTCACCATCCATCTTAAAACCATGCAGCATGTCACAGGCGAGGTAACAATGCGGCTGTGTTGCGTAGCGGTTAATGAACTTGACCTCAGTCCAGAAGTCGATGGAATTTAATGCTACTTCCCACGGAAGGGAGCTACCTTCAGTAAAGTACTTGCTGGAATTCTCAGATACCCACCTGTGTAAATGGTTAATGTGTAAAATCTAAGCTATGTGAATCACCCTTGGTGAGGCCCTTGGCTAAGCAAATGAATGATGTAATGCATTAACAGTGTTTGCACTCACTGCAGGGGCAGGTGAAAGACCAGGAGGGTTAAGCAGGCACTGCCTGGACTGGCTGGAGCTTTTTTTTTACAGCTTTTTATCTTCCACTGTTGCTCAAAAATTCCAGGACCCAATAAAAAACTAACATACATCACTGTCATTTATCAGACATTCTTATCCAGGGTAATTTATGTAGGTTACGATTTTACGTGATATCCATTTATACAGCTGGATATTTATTGAGGGAATTATGGGTTAAGTACCTTCTCCAAAGGTACAACAGTAGTGCATTGAAGCAGCAGCCTTTCGGTTATGAGCCCTGCTCCTTACTACTATGCTACACTGCCACCCAAAACATGTGTTTCCGCCAGGTTTCAGACCGAGGACCTTTCACCTGTTAGGCGAACGTGATAACCACTACACTACGGAAACTCAGTTACAAGTGCTACTCCTTACCACTACACCATGCAGCTGCTGACAAAATACAGTGACAATTTTCAGTGACCTCTACAACAACAATTACAATCTGCCAGAAACAAATTTAGCAAGGGAGAAGAATCAGGCAGAAGAAAATTGCCAGAAATGTTGACTGAACGCCGAGCACCAGCAAAGAGTCAGATTGTGCCGCTGTTAATCTATTTAAACTCTCAGTGCTGTTGGTGTGAACTGCTAGGCTAGCGTGTTGACCGCTCTGATTGAAACCCTCCCGCATTGCCTCACCATTAGAATGTGACAGGTGCTATCGCTGTTGTTTGCTCTGTTGACTCACGTGTTCCCAGCCGGCTGAGTAAATGGGGGAGCTCAGTGATCTGTTTCGCAGATAAAGTTTAATCAGCTAATCCCCACCCCAGAGGATGGGAATTCGAGTCAGATAAGTGCCTGTTGTAGTGCTCACGGAAAGCCGATAGCCTCCACTGTGAGTGTGAGTGTGTGGGAGGTTCGTCTGCCGGGGGGTTCTGCAGTTAGACTCTTAGAAGCTGAGGGTTATTCAAGACGCACAGGAATTAAACAATCCTCTGAGACTTCAGAGATTTCATTAATTTTCTCACCAAGCAAGAGGTGAAATCATTTTAAAACAAACACCACCTCTGTTCTGAGGCGTTATTCGCCCCCCCCCCCTCCCCCCAACCCCCACACACACAGAAAAACACTGCTTGAAATGATTTGTTTGTAGAGAGTTGAGAAAAGTCTGCATGCTGTAAGTTTCCCTATCCTCAAATGCACTCCTTTGAAGCTGGTTAAATAAACATCTTCTAACATTGCACCAGAGCCCCAGCATTCATTAAAAAAGCACAGATTTATTGAAAACGAACATCCCATGCGCAAAGCCTAACCCGCTAAATATCATTTTCCATATGGCCTATGCTTATATCTGTGTTTGTCTAGCTGAAAGTATTAATCACTGGTGAAGGCCCGCAGCCTTGAAAACAAACTCTGTGATGATGTTGTGCAATACTGGCAGCCTGGTGGGACTGATAGGTTTCATTTGTTGGATTTGCTGCTTGAGAACCATCTGTGTACCACCCACTTCCACAGGTATCTGACCCAGTGGGTTGGTAAAAGGATGCTCCACCTTTCCTGGAAATGCCTGCCCTCTAACAACGCCCCCTCCACAGCAGGGACACAGACCTCACGTGACTTTGGTACTGGTCTTGGTCCTACAGTTTCCTTCCATGGGGAAACAGAAATTGCCCAGTGGCAAAAAAGGATCTCACCAAGGGAAAAGGTCACATGGCATGGAAGATACCATTGGCTCTAGGGAAAGCAGTGTGGCATAGTGGTGAGGAGCAGGGCTCATAACCAAAAAACTGCTGGTTCACTTCCTTGCAAGGACACTGCTATTGTACCCTTTGGCAAGGTACTTAACCCACAATTGCCTCAATAAATATCCAGCTCTATAATTGGATAAAATCGTAACCTACTATATGTAAGTCGCTCTCGATAAGATTGTCTGCTAAATGAGAATAATGTAATGTAATGCTTTAATGAAATGTGATTAACAAAAAAGTGACATTCACTTGTTGGCGTTGAAGGCATATAACCATCCCCCGCTATTCCCTACTCCCTCCTCTCTACGCCCTTCCTAATCCATCCTACCCCTTTACCTCACCCCCTCCACCCAGCAGCACCCCGAGGAGCAGAGC
The DNA here is from genome assembly GCF_013368585.1 of Megalops cyprinoides. Lineage (NCBI taxonomy): Eukaryota > Metazoa > Chordata > Actinopteri > Elopiformes > Megalopidae > Megalops > Megalops cyprinoides. The sequence goes on along the minus strand of NC_050585.1, from coordinate 41,960,814 downwards.
CTAAGGACAGGAGCAGGGGCGAAGCAGGATGCTTCTCCATCTAGAAGAGAAATGCAGAAGGTCCAACCCCAGGTCACGATCAATCAACACGGGTCCAGTGAGTTTAATCAGTCAAAATTTTCCTCTCATGAAATACTTGTTTTAGTACTCATTGAAAGCTGATAGCCCCCACTGTGTGTGTGTGTATGTGTCTGTGTGTGTGAGAGAGAGAGAGAGAGAGAGAGAGAGAGAGAGAGAGAGAGAGAGAGACAGAAAGAGAGAGAGTGAGAGAATGTGAGACAGAAGCTTATCTGTTGGACAGACCCATTGGCCAGATAAGCTGCAGGGCCTTCTTCATTTTTTACATGAAGAGATAAGGAATATGATATCTGTTTTCAAAAGATTACTATTGCTAGTTTCTTTTCTCCAATAAACACTTACTGTATATTTTCACAGGTGAAAAGTGTAGTGTAGCAAACAATACCCTTTATATTCGTCTTACAACTCAGTGCAGGGCAGAGGGACCTGTGGATTCTTTAGATGTAGTTTCTTCAAGGTTCACAAGACTTTCAGCCCCCAATCCCTGGCTCCCAGTACTCTGGATATTGACTAGTATTGTATACATGTTTACATATTATATATTTCTGCTAGATGCCTCTGGATAGACATGGAGTCTCTTTAAAGGCACTCCCACTCCATAACAGTAGGGGGCGCTGTAGTAACTCTCTCTTCTCGCTCTCAGATGTGAACCAGTACGGGAAGTATGGGAAGACGAGGGCGGAGGAGGACGCGCGGAGGTACCAGCAGGAGAAGGAGGAGCTGGAGAGGGAGCGGGAGGGGATCAGAAAAGCACTGCTCAAGCTACGGCAGGAGAAGAGAGGGCTGAAGGAGGAGCTGAAGAGTGCCACAGGTTAGGGGGGGGTTGCACTTACTCTCAAACATTATACACATACACATATGTAAACATTCAGGTGAGCAGGTCACTGTCATCCTTTTACAGACATCAATGTACATTATCCCGCACACTTAAAGTGAATATGCAGTTTATTGTCAACTTACTAGCTTATCCGGAATAGAGTCACTGTTTCCTCACCTGATGACAATAAATAAGGAAAAAAACAACAAATCTGTTATTCCCCTACCAGAAGAGACAGCCATAGTCTGTGATTTTTGACTGGGGAGCAGGAGAACCACTGCTGTTTGGTACTCTTGCGCCACCTACTGTCAAGACACAGAATATGAGCTCTTCTCCCAGCTGCACTGTTCAATAGCTGTGTCCAATAGTTGCAACTTATATATCTTTTTACACTGTGCATTATTGGAAAAATTTCTGCAGTGTAACAGCAGTGTGTATGCTGGCAGCATGCATCAGCTCCTTTTTACCACTATGTGGCTTTACATGGTGTGTGTGTGTGTGTGTGTGTGTGTAACCTGTACAGGTAAGCAGCAGAAGGCTCTGGAGGAGCGCCTGGCTCAGCTGGAGGAGAGGTGCAGGGAGAAGGAGGGGGAGCGGGTGGACCTGGAGCTTAGGCTGGCCGAGGTGAAGGAGAACCTAAAGAAGTGCCTGGCAGGAGGGGCACTGGGGGCACCTGGAGAGAGCAAGCCTGCCAGAAAGGTACTGATCCCAGAACAGCCCAGCACAAACATGACAGACAAGACGCTGATCAGAGAACACAATAGCTCAAATGTGACAGACAAGGCGCTGATCCAAGAACACTGTAACTTAACCATGACAGGCAAGGTACTGATTCTGAACGCTACAGCACAAACATGGCACTGACTCCAGAACACCATAGGACTGAAATTTCAGACAAAGTACTGCTGCCAGAATACTACTGGCCAAATGTCAAGCTGTACCCATACCATTACACCACAAACATGAGAGACAAGGCACTGACCACAAACACAGATACACAGACATGATGCTTGTGGTGCAAACTGGGAATCCTGAAGCTCAAGGAATGGAGAAAGCCACTACGTATCATTGCTGAGTACGTGCATGGGCTCTCAGTAGAACACTTTATCTGGAGTCTGAAATGCAGAGACTGACTAGCGTTTCACCTGACACCAGCAGGTCCAGGTGAGCAAGGCTGAGAGTCCCTACAGCGAGGCAACCCTGCCGGTCAACTGTGCCTCCGAGCTGAGGAAACGCCCCCCCTCCATGTACGCCTCCGCCCGCGGGAACGTCATGCAGAAGGCCAAGGTATGACCCCCACACAGAGGAACCAGACCCAAAAGCAGAGCCCTGATTTTGGGTCTGGCCTGTATATGCTTCCTACATTGAAAGGTGAAATGCAGTAAAACTCTATGCAAGTGGTGTTTACATGCAATCATTTTTTGTCTGTGCACTCCTGTTCAAATGTACCATGCAACTGGCAACATGCCCTGAGGACATTTTTGGAAATGATGGAATTACTTCAAATCAATTCCAGTATTCCTAGAATAACTATGTTTGAAATTTGAAGGCTGGAAGGGCATTGCAAAGGATATCATGTACCCACCACAGAGAATACTGACATCTCGTGAGACCAAACCTTAACCTTGTGGGTTACAGTGAGAGATTGGGAATAGTCCCAATCAGGAGCGAGGGCACTCACTCAGCATATTCCATGAATCCTGACCCCTTTTCTCGGACAGAATTTTTTTTTTTGAAAGTTTGTTGCCTGATGTTCCAAAGTCGTGATAAAATGAGTCACCTCTGTTCTCCCCTTTGCAGGAATGGGAGTCAAAGAAAGGAACCTAAGCTAGATGCTATTCTGTGAGATGCCCCACCTGCTGCTTCTGGGAATGCATGGAGGATGATGAGCCAAAGAGAAAGAGAGCGAGAGAGAGAGAGAGCAATAGAGAGAGAGAGAGCAAGCAGATCCCATAGTCCGTCGACCTGAGCGGCTCCCTCTTCCTCTGTTGGACTCACCACGTGTTCATGGTCACTGAGCAGATGCAGCAGCTTTACTTCTCTGAACATCCAAGATCGCGACGGAACCGGAAGGAACCCTACACGTCTAACAACTTGAGCATGTGTGCGGACATTACACAACTGTTAAAAAAAAAAAGTGACTCTCTCCTGTACATGGGGATATCTGACTGAGGCGTGTACTGGTCAGGAAGGGTTCTCCTGCAAATGTCCGGAGACCATCTTTAGTCATTGACGAATGAAATTTTTAAATAGGTTATGGAAATGACAGAAGGAGAATGGAAAAGTGTGCTTTGAAGAGGGTTTGGGAATGTGTGAATGCTGTTCAGGAAGGGTTACCACAGGGACACAGGGCTAAATGATTCACTCCTTATGGTCTTCAAAGTCTTCAGTGACCAAAGAGAATGCATGCTTTAAAATGGTTTTAGTACATGTGTTGGAGAGGGAGAAAGACTTTATTACGTATTTTATGTATATATTTTACACTGCAATTTTGCCACTGTGCCTTACACATACCGTGCCATAAAATGACAATGATTCAATGGCTGTAACACTGTGGTGCTGATGGGAGACTGTATTAAAATAAGCACAACTTAATCTTCCTCAGTTCTTTCACTGATCCTATCTTGGACTTCTGAATATACTGTATGTTATCAATCTTCCATTGATCCACAAACGTGTTCTCTAATTTGGGTTATAAATATGTTTTTTTTTTTATTTTTTAAGACAGTGATATCATGTCTCCTGATAATGTAAGCCTTGGTTTTAACTTTAACATGAGCCTCTTGCTTTGGATTACCTTTGCACTTTACTGACTGAATGTTTTTGTTTGTTGTTTTATTTTCTTTATTTGGGTATTGTAAAGGGAAGATGTACATGGAAATCAAGTTCCACTCATTTCCTTGACTGTGTAATTTACCTGAATTTCCATAAAATGTGTCAATTTTAATATATATTGCTTTTTTCATTATGTGTTGTCAAATCATATGTTGAGATAACTAGTTGAGACAATGATTAGTGAACCCAGCTGTAACCAGAAGGTTGCAGGTTTGAACCCCATATCGCACAATACCATCGTATTTTTCAGCAAGGTACTGGGTAATATGTAAACTGTGTGAAATTACTATGAATGCCAGGATGTTTGCTACACAAACACATTGAAAGTTGATGCAGGATTTAGGAAAGCAAGCTTTCAACAAGATGACAACCTGCTTGCACACACACTCTGGCTGTTTGCTTTGCCTGTTTTTGAGAGTCAGTTATTTGCTGTGCCTCCTGGAAAGTGCAGAAACAACAGTGAACCAAGTTATACTTTACATGCACAGGGGTAACAGAGCTTTCAAACAGGGGAGCACTTTTCAATGTTTCCCGTTGCCTGTTTTGGCATAACTTGATCAGAAGACTGGAGGCAAAGCTGTGTACGTTAGCCACTGATGTCAGCTGCCGTAGAAAAGCATGACATTACTGGCATGCAGATGTACTGGCAAATGCTCCCAACTGAGCCATGACGCGGGCAGTGGAAGGGACAGCGGTGTGCAGGAAGAGCAGTTTCACTACTTCCTACTCACTGTCTATTTAAAGGGCCTGTTACAGGCCTGTTATGCATTAAGGACATCCATACAGACAGCAATCGTTTAGCCACATGAATCAAATGTGTATAAAGTGGACGCTTTGGTATTTGTTGTTATTTCTATTTTTTGTATGTATTTTAGACATGTGGCTGTTGATATCTTTCATATAGGTATGACGATCAAATCAACTGAATTTTTCCAAATACACTTAACAATTTACTGTTCGTTTTCCTATTGGAACTCGGAACTAGGATACGCCACCTGGAAGCACGCGCCGCCGCTGCAATCGCCACCCGCCACAGTATTGAACACAGCCCTCTTCACGGCTCTATGGCTCCAAAAAGCTAAACATTGCAAAAAGTGAGCTCATATACATGCGTTCTTTTGGGGTCGACTAAGGAGTTCCGGATTTGACTTGTTTGGCGTTGCTTGTGAAGTTCCGGCAATTGGGGACCCCCGGGTAGAGAGAATTTCGTGCAATGGCTACAACAGTTGGCAGCTAGCGTTAAGATCCGGAATCTCGTTACTACGGCGATTCTTTGAACTCGCGTTGCCCGTGAGCACCGACTGCCTGCTTGCAGCTGATGTAACGTGAGGTGAAAGAAATGGCTGTTAGCAGACTGAGCGGTATCGTTAAATTACAGACCGCAACTTCCAGGAACAGCAGGTAAATTATAATCTCGGGAAACTGTTTATTGTTTCGGGGTATGCATGGCGATGTTGGGGTGGATGCGATGCAACACTTAAGATGATTGGCTGGCTTTTGTTTCTTTGAAACGTTAGCTAGCTACCCGACAGCTAATTTCACGCATATGCGGCTTCACTGATACGCCATCATTCAACTGTTAGCTAACCAAATGTGTAAAACAGCTGCACTGATGTATTGCTTAAAACATTCCTGGACGATGAGGTAGCGAGCTTTCTCGCTTTCTACGTTTAGATTGTTAGCATGTTAGCAAAAATAATGTTACTCACGTAGGCAATAAGAAAATGTAATTGCATTTAATACAGGCCAAGTCTTTTGTTTTACAAATCAGTAAATATTTATCGCCGCTGGCTCCATGATACAGAATTTTAGCATGGTACGTACACTTCTTACATCTTACAATACAGCAAGTAGCTTTGCAACAATTGAAATGTTCAGGTGAATGAGATACAGTCCCCTATGAAGACCCCTCTCGATGTGATTAAAATCGCTGTGTAAATTAAGTGCAGTTTAGTAGCATTGACAGTATTTTGCAATTATACGTGACAAACGATGATTTTATCGCGTTAAGTTAAGTTTAGCGAGGAGTATAGTGCGTGTCCTGAAATGGTGTGAGAAAAGACTTTTCGAGAGCAAACCTTTGGAGGCTATATCGCATAGTTCTTTTTGTCTGATACCCTGCCGTGGCCCTTTTCTCACACCTCTCTTTGTTAATTTTGTGAGATTAACATCCAATCGATAATAATCAAACTTTCCACAGACAGTATTAAATTTTTACAAAATAAACGGTTCTCGCACATATTTACTGGTTAAATTGTGTCAGGTGATTCCTGTGCCTTTTAATGACAAGTGAACGGAAATTGTGTTGACTTCGCGGCCGGATTTCAAGGGTCAGTCGCCATTATCTTTATGTGGTTGTCAAGTGGCAGTGGTCAAGTTAGAAAAGCGAAACGTGGTTATCGTTAGTCTTTTTCTAATAAAGACGAATCCACACGTGGTTGCCCTTAGCAGCAGTGTATAGGTAGGCATGATTTTTATTCCTATCCAGCATTACTTCTCTGAAATTGATTTAACAAAACCTCCGTGCGGTCCCTCAGTTTACAAACGTTCTTCAGCTGTGTTAACATTGTGATTCCTATCGACGTGGTGTTCAGACGCCACCGCTTGTATCCTTTACGGATTTGTGCTTTTTACTTTTTTTTAGTTACGTGTTACATGTTCTGACACACATTCACATGGATTGGCGCGGAGCTCTGTCATGCGAGGACGAGCCGAACACTAACACAGCAAAGCCAAGCGGCAACACTACAGAGGGAGGCAGCTGTGCCCGGATGCATTTCTCTGAAGCTGCACCCAGCTGAAGGCATTCTACCAGAACCGCACTCGCGGGGTCTTGCATCTCTCTCCGTGTCATGATATAGGGAGCACATTGAAAAGGAGGCTTTGTTACAGAAGTGGGTCAGATGCCTTGCTGTGGAACACCCCCCTTCTACCCCCACCCGCCCTCTTTGCCAGCAGAGCCTCAGATGGCCTCTCTGAAGACCCTGTGCAGGACTGCATTCTGGCTCTGGCCACTGAATGTATATAGCGGCACTTGACCAATTGGCAGGCCTCGTAGTGCTGCCTGAGATACAATACGAGGCATGCTGGCATTCGCTGAATGCTAACTGGAAAGTAAACGACTCGAATGCGCCACAGCAAAGGAGAGCTCTGTCCTCCAGGCGATGGTTCGACATGCCACCAAAAGCTTCCGTCTTTGAGTGTTTGCTGAGTGACAGGGGGCTGTTGTCTGTGCTTTCAGTATAAGATTTCAAAAATGAAGGGGCAGAAGAGGCTTTCTAAGCATTTTCAACTGGGAGTGTGAAGCTTTCGTTTAGGAATTAAGATAATAAGGTAGTGGTTTCCCCATAGTTTTCGTTCTGAGTGACATTCAGTCACTAAATGGTAACTCTGCAGGGATTAACTGCAATCTCTCGGTTTGGATTTCTCCACGTCTTTCTCTCTTAGGGATGTTCATGGGCCAATGGCTGAGCTTCATGCTGATGCTACTCTATTATGTAGCATTCTGTGCCTCATTTAACTTTGTACAAACAATGATTAGTATGACCGCGTTCAAAATGTGCTGTTTATTTGGACTGAGGGCAAGTCCGTTTGATGAGCAGTGCAATTGGAAATCTGGTTGTGCCTGTGAGTGAGTGACTACGAGTATGTGTGTTCTCCAGCATCAACACACTCAGGCTCAGAAAATGTCTGTAGAATCCAGTGTCTGTCCGTGATCTTGGGCCAGAGTGTTTGCCCCACACCTGTGCAGTTGTTGTTAAGCCAGTGTGGTGTCAGTGTGCATCGTTGCTTGTTGTGGAGTCAGTGGGTTGTTTCTTGACCTCTCTGCATGGAGTGGAGGTGGGACTGTGATCCCAGGAAGATGTGTGAGTCCATAAGCCCTCCTCACCCGTCCCGTCCCCCCCCCCCCCCCCCCCATGCGTTTTCCTGCCCAGAGCCCTCGCCGGTCTGTACAGCACAGCGGCAGAACACTGCAGCAGGGGCAACGATTGCCATGGCGATGACACCGTGGATAACCGGAGCCGGGCTGTCACCAACGTGAGGATGCTGGAGGCACGAGCGAGCAAGCTGGAGGAGCAAGTCCGGGACCTGAGCGTAAGAGTCCTGGCTTTCGGTTTCGGGGGGTTGGGGGCGCATGGGGTGAGGTCATTGGGAGGGGGGGGGGGGGGGTCATGGAGAGGCAGAGGTATTACTGCAGGGAATACTGTAGGGGACAGTAACTGAAAAATCAGCACTTCCACTTTCTTTTGACCATTGTTTAATTACAGGTGGAAGAAAACTGGAAGCTGTGTTTAATTAAGTGGAAAGGGCTGTCAGTATGGTTTAATGTTGGCCATTTTTTTTCACAAATTTATTTACTTTTATACAGGAAAAAAAATCACAGTGTGAAAAGTGTCATGACCATAAAACAATTTTATGAGCATAGGATCTGACTTCAGTTGAAAACCACTAGATATTTTGTTAAAAATTTGGCGGCAGTGTAGCATAGTGGTTAAGGTGCAGGACTCATAACTGAAAGGTTGCCGGTTCGATCCCTGCTGGGACGCTGCTGTACCCTTGGGCAAGGTACTTAACCCACAATTGCCTCAGTAAATATCCAGCTGTATAAATGGATAACATTGTAAAGAACTGTAACCTATGTGAGTCGCTTTGGATAAAAGTGTCTGCCAAATGAATAAATGTAAATGTAAAAAAAAAGATACATAGCTATATAACATGGATACATACATTATTGTGTTTTGCAGGAGAAGTACAAACGAGCTCTGGCAGACTCTGATACAGTGCGTCGCAAAACTCAGAAGTTTGTTGAAGACGCCAAGCTTTTTGGTAAGGAAGCATGGCTTTCTATTCAGCTGCTTCATCAGTGTTTCATCAGTGTTTTGCACTGTTGTGCTTTTAAATGTTTAAATGTGTTATTATTTAACACTCTGTAGTTTTTGTTGTGTTCATTTATCACTGTTGTGTAATGATTTACACACTGTTGTATGTTGTAGTTATTGTACACTCTGTAGTGTTATGTTCTGCCCATTTAACACTCTGCAGGGTTGAATAGTCACCCATGTCACTCACCCCCCCCCCCCCCCCCCACCCCACAGGGATCCAGAGCTTCTGCCGGGACCTGGTAGAGGTGGCCGACCTGCTGGAGCAAACGGCGAAGGAGCTGGAGGGGGAGGGGACACAGAAGCTACAGGAGGAGCTGGCGCGGGTGCAGGACAGGCTGCAGGAGGTCTTCACCAAACACGGCCTGGAGAAGATGAAGCCCGTAGGGGGCAAGTATGACCCCTACCAGCACGAGATCGTCTGCCACACAGCCGCCGAGGGAACGGAGACTGGTACCATCTCCCTGGTCAGGCAGGATGGGTACAAGCTCCACGGCCGCACCATCCGCCACGCCCACGTGGGCATCGCCATGGAGACGCAAGAGCAGTGACCGTTCCTTTTGGAGTTCTGCGTTCTGCCCCCGCCACTGTTTGGATTCCTGAGTCACTCTGGAAACATTGCCTTCGCACCCTCTCTGTCACTCTCTCTGCTTCCAGTGACTTGGCAAATACAGCTTAGAGCACTTAGATGTTCATTGTCACATTTAAGTATTTTGTTGACAGCTGTGTACATTTTAATGGAGATTTGTACATATTTATAATTTTTATCAGCGTGTCTGTTTATTTGAAATTAATACAAGCATATGACAATTTATCTGTGGTCACACTTGCTGAGACTATACCATGAAACCTGATGGTGTCACTCCTTTAAAATAGGCCTTACAACCACACAGATATGAGACATAACCTTTTGTATTATAAAGTATTATTATCTGTGTTAAAGCACTGTGGGTTAGATTTGTCATTTCTCCCAGTTGTCTACATCTGGCCCTGTTAAAGTGGCCATCTTGCAGGCTTTGGGAGTATGTTGTTGGGGTATCCGTCCTTTTTGTGCATGGTCATGTCTATGGTGATATGCTTGCTCTGATGTGGAGGCAGGCAGTGGCCAATGAGAGGCTCAGAGTGGTAATGCAGGTGATAAAGAATGCTGTAATGGAAGTATGTATGTAATGTTAACCATGGTTTTCAGAAGTGGAAGAAGCGGAGAGGTATTTGCTGTATGTGATTTTCTTTCTGATTTTGTTTAGTGGTGGTTTTGTGAAAGATGGTAATTCATGAACAGATGCTGAATGATTCATTTTTGTGTATACTGTCTTGCACTATAGATTCCCCAAAGAGTTATGGAGTAGCCTTTAAGTACTAACTCTGTTTTTGTGTAAGTGGTGCTAATTTATTTCCGTTGAATCCGAGACCTTCAGTATGACTGAAATTTAGTTTCTTTGGTTTATTATATTGACTTAAAATACCTTGCCTTTTGGCCTGACTGAGAATGTAATGTTTTCTTTAAATTATAAATTAAACACAGTGATATTCCACAGTTTAATTTACATTTGCTAATGGCAAAATGATTGGTTACATTTTGGTAAATGGTGAAATTTTTCATGGGAAATTTGTATTAATAAAGTGATTTAATTTTGTCTAATTTGTGTCTGTGGTCCTAAGTAAGTGTTGTTGTTACAGCAGTTTTACAATAACGATTGCTTTTTTGATGTGCATTTAAGTGCTACGCCTCCAAAAATGGCTAAGTTCAACTACGGATGCACTGTGAGCTCTACCTCTGCAAGTAAGTCCTTTAATTAAATCGTTTGTCAGAGATATATTAACAGATAATTATCCCAACAGAAATGCACCGCACTGTCAAATGTGAGTGCCGCTTCATCCATCATACACACGGGGCAGTATTGCAAAGCCATGTGGCTTGAAAAGGAAGTGACGCTCTCTGCTACTGTTCAAGCGACCACGTGTGGTGTCTTTCCTGCGTTTTTACCGGTAAGCTTGTTTAAGGTTCTTAGCTAGCTAACTACAAGGTTGAGCAAAAATAAAAATTAAGGAATAAAATGACGAAGGCAAAGAAGGAGAAGAGTACAACGGAGGAAGAGACTACGGGGACAGAGAAGTCGTACCAAGATTTGATCGCCAATATCAACCCCATCGCTCAGCCGCTTGCTCCAAGGAAACTCAGCAAGAAGCTCTACAAATGCGTCAAAAAAGGTATAGCCACATAACTAACACATGCATTACTTCCCGTTTGTTACAGTTCAAAAGTAGCATCAGTGTGAAAAGAAAGACATATGTTAATTGAATGAAGCTACTGTTTGCTAGCAGTCGATAGCTTGCTAACTTTGTTAGCATAGCCAGCTAGCTAAGTAGCAAATGTTGAGTTCCCCAAGGTGTAGCCATTACAAAAGGACCACGTTGTATTGGAAATGGACTAATTGATTTGCTAACAGGTTACTTGTAGAATGTATATATCGCAACAGTGGCTAAGCAAGCTAGCCAACGTAAGCTAACCTTGCCCATTTTTTCCCATCAGCGGCCAAGGTGAAGCAGATCCGCCGAGGAGTGAAGGAAGTCCAAAAGTTTATTAACAAGGGAGAAAACGGGTAAATACGGCGTTGTCTATTTCTATTTGAGGTAGTACCAGTATAGCTAAGTGTATGGTAGATTTGCCCTATAATCAAGGAGATTTATCGTTACGGCTACCAAGTAAGGTCTGTAAATCTCGTTGGTGCGAATGAGAGGTCGCGATCGTTGTACCTCGCGTCCTACAAATGTTAGTTTGTAATGTGTTAAGATATACGTCGTCTCGTAGGATTGTGGTGCTGGCCGGAGACACTCTTCCAATTGACGTTTATTGTCATCTGCCAATCATGTGTGAGGACCGGAACTTACCCTATGCCTACGTCCCCTCCAAAGTGGTGAGTCGTGTTTCTCATGCTTTCTCTGTATGTACTGCTTTATCATGTTGATGAATGTTCTGGGATTTAAGAGAAGCTCTGTTCCAAGGGCACACACAATTCAAAAACACATTCTCTCACCATTAAAGGAAACTCTTGTATGCTTGCATTTCAGCATTTTTGGGGGGGGGGGGGGGGGGGGCTCAATGTCCATTTACTGTAATTCTGCCTCTTTGGGGCATATACTCTATATTGTTGTTCTTGCATTACATCCAGAGTGACTTCCATAGGTTTCAATTTTTACATGTTATCCATTTATACAGCTGGATATTTACTGACACAGTTGTGGGTTAAGTACCTCACTCCAAGGCTATAGCGGCAGTGCCCCAGCAGGCAACTGAACCAGCCACCGTTCAGTTGCTAGCGTTGCCCCTTACCACAATGCTGCATTGCCGTCCCTTGTTCTTGTTGCGTCTGTTGTATTTGTATTGCATTTTGCCATTTACCTTGTAAATTGTCCCTTTTTTAGGACCTGGGGTCATCGGCTGGCTCCAAGCGCCCCACTTGCGTTATCATGATCAAGCCACACGAGGACTACCAAGGGGCCTACGACGAGTGTCTGGAGGAGGTATCCTCCCTGCCGAAACCCATCTGAGCGAGCTCAGACTCACTTGTGCAGACAGACATGGACACGGACACACACATAAGGTGTGGTCACTCATTCATAGACTCGGCCCTGGTGGCACACACAGAACCCCTCCCTGATGGCTCTCAGGACACGGACCTGGCCAGAGATGGACACTGCACGGGGATTCACAGGAGCTGTGTGCAAAATGAGGAGTTCAACATGTCTACCCGCTCATCTGTCTCCTGGTCTTTCCCCTTCCCCTTTTGTCCTTCTCTCTCTCTCTGTACTACTGCTGGAATGATCAGGTTCATTTAAATGCTGACTGTGTTGCAGTGATGCATACCAGCTCTCTCTCTGCTTAATGATCATGAACCCCTATTTTTAATTTTTAAAAAGTCAAAACTCATTAGCAGGAGAGCATAGGGATAAGGGGAGATATATTTTTATGTTTCCATTTTTGAGGTAGTGAATTAAGAATATGTTGACCTGCTTTTGATATTCTCTTTGAGAGCTCAGTAATGAGAGATTTTTTTTCCACTGTTTATGCATATTTACCAGAGGATTTGCTGTTAGGACCATCAAAAAATTTTTTTTTACTGTTGTCCGGGATCTTACCCATTTATTTCAGACAAATGCAGCTGGGTCCACGGGTTCCCCAGTTTCTGTAGTCTGTGACAATGTCTTACTGCCACAGTTGATAATGGACATATCCAGATCATACATGGTACAAACTGTTGCTCGGCCAATCATTTCACATTTTTGCTCCCTGTGTGTTACTCTGTGTAAACTTTAACATATTAAACTTCCTCTTTGCTTCTTGTCTTTATTTTGGGACGGCACCTGTTTGATACTCATTTTACATTTAAATGGTCTTTTAAGTTTTTTGGTTTGCTTGCACACATATATAGATATATACACATATAAACCTAAGTATATAGATGACTTTTGACTGCTTTGTTTTTGTCTTTGAGTGAAAAGGTTTAGATTTTGTCTTAATTATAGCAAGTTTTGCAGGCTAATTAGGGATTTAAATGACTGATCAGCTCATTAAATGTATCTGCTTTGTACAGGGCAAGCATTGGTTGCCACTTGTACTGCACCTAAAGGCATGTGCATGGCAACATTATGTCATTAATCTTTGCTAAATGGATGATCATGTCAAAGCAAATCAGCCTTTGGCATGCATTAGTAAAATCAAGGTCCAGGCATGGATCTTGCCTATTGATGTTTTCTATTTAACATTTATTTTATCAGGTAGGGGCATCTAAGAACCAGTTCTCTTACAGTGACCTGTGAAAGGGAATTATTTCAGCCAGTCTAGCCATTATTTGATGGTCAGACTGAAATTGCCTGATTTGGGAATTTAGCCAGGATACCAGGGAATCACACAGGGAAATGAGGTCTTTAAAGAACAGAGTCAGGACCACAGTTTTAACGGCTCATCCCAAATCAAGTGCCCCCTACTGCACAGTACATTGCAGGCATTTAGCAGATACTCTTGTCCAGATCAACCTACACAGGTTACAAATTTTACACGTTACCCTTTATATACAGCTAGATATTTACAGAGGCAACTGTGGGTTAGGTACATTGCCCAGGGAACAGCAATACTGTCCCAGCGGTTACGAGCGCTGCTCCTCGACGCTATGCTACACCGCCGCCCAAAATATGTTTCCGCCCGGTTTCGAACCGAGGACCTTTCGCGTGTTAGGCGAACGTGATAACCACTACACTACGGAAACTTACATGGTATACTTGTGATTCCATTGCGATACTGCCTTACTGCAGGGTCCAGTGAGAAGAGTTTCTCACCCACTCCATCTCCAGTAGCAACATGGTTTCCTAGGAAGTCTCTCATTCAAGTAGTAATCAAGAATCAAGCCTAAACCTGTTTAGTTTCAAAAATCACGCAGTAGCGATTACTTTGGGCGGGCTGTGTTTCGTGCCTCTAACCACAAGGTGGCAGCAATGTCACAAGTATTGAAGGTCCTCCTTATCTCAAGTCAGACAAAGCGCCTTTATTTTAAGGCCTTCTCTTACTTTTTTCCCCTCCGTGTGTTAATTCCCAGTATCGCAGCAAAGACCTGTTGATGAGACAAAAGGTGCAGTTCTACCGCATGTATCTGTGCTTCTTTCCAGAGAATCACACCCTTGTATAAACACATCCTGTGTTGTCCCTGGACTTGAGGATGGCTGTGTGTGCTTGTGTCCGTGTATATTTGGTGAGGAAACACAGCGCGTGTTAGTTGTTGAAACTAATAAACAGCTCCAGTGTGTGTCCAGCCTGCAGCCATCAGCGCCCCCTCTCCTTGCCTCTCTCTCTTTCTCTCTCACACACTCACAGCATGCTGTTTTCCCCCCGTTTTGTTTAGTCCATGTTGACATCTCAAATATTTTATGCTGAAATGACCACCAATGCTCTGTCCGGCTCTGTTTGTTGTGTTTCGGCTCTATTTTCCCCTAATCATGTATAAAAGCCAGGGGGAAAGGGGTCTGGGGCTGCCAGAGCTGTTTTTCAGAGGCTTGGAGCAGAGTCTGAGGCATGCTGTTCACTCCTGCCGTTTCCCACGATCACTAGCCTAAAATCCTGAAAAACAAAATAGAATCAGAAGGCGGGATAGTCGGATGTTGATCCGCGCTGACATCGTAATCCATGCAGTATATATATTTTTTAAATTTGCTTTTGGAAAGCTGCTTGGTTTTCATGATTCTGGTGACGACGAGGCATCTGTTTTGTTTAATATTTTGAACTGTTTTCAAGACTTGGGAGGTTTTTTTACTTTACGATACTGGAATAGCAGTTCTCTGGACAGATGGGTGTTGCCTCTCTGGAATTTGCCGCTCACATCACTGTGGAAAATATCATTAGGACAGAGAGGAGTTCAAACATCGTACCGTGCTGCCCTTGATCTTTGCAGGACTGGAACTGGATTGAACAAATAATTGAGGGTCAAAGGTCATAGACTGAGAAATAATTTTTGGCATCACAGGAAATTCCTCTGCATGTGATTAGTGTTGTGTTTTTTCTTTTTCATTTGATTCATCTTCCAAATAAAATATCATCAGTTAGAATAAATTTTCTTTTTTTCTCAGTGTTTAGTATTTGTGTGGTTAGAGTGTTTAGTGTTTGAATAGACCATAGGTAGCAGTACATTATAGTGGCTTTTTGCATATGTAATTGCACAGTAGAATCAAGTAAGTACAATATTATGTAAAATCCCCTTGTTATATAGCTCTTACTGTATTAAAACCCTCAACAATGTTATTACAAGTGTATCCAAACAGCATGTTAATTATAATTCTATTTTAGTTTCATCATATATTTTAATTATATACATATTATACATATATATATATATACTGTACAGAGCATCTGCAGCTTCTGTAAGTCCAATTGTTTCAGTGAGTCAGGATGACTTGTCATTCAGCAGGGCTACAAAGTGTCACCTGTTGGGGAACAACACTGAACTGAGGAGAACAGTCAGAAAAGGAGTGCGGGAGGGAAGGAGGTGGCAAGGACAGCGGCGTGTGGGTGTCCTTCCTGTGGGCGTGTGTCTGGGTGCACGTCACTGCTTACACACAACACGACGCCCCGGGCGTGTGGTGCAGTTTGGGGCAGAGGGCGTTGGTGCGGACGGACTCTGCACCAGCGGTCCGCGGCAGGAGTGGCAGGACCGGTACCCTGCGCGTTCTCAGTTTGGTAAACACAGCTGACAGAACGCCGCTGTTTTGGTTAAAACAGTGAGCTGTGTGAGGTGTGTTGTGTGTTGGTTTGGACTGGGGCTTTTTCTGGTCGATGACACGGCTCTTCTTTTTAGGGCGACCTTCTTACTTCGTCCCCAAGGACGCAAGTAGAGGACGTTCTGACGCTCCAGGGGGGTGTTCAATGACGCAAATGTGCACGAAACATTTATATATCCTTCTTACCTGCAAGTGGAAATATTACTATATATTTCCCATATTCATGCCTGGAAAAATCTTGTAATACGATTTCAGACGCCACTAAAGTGGACCATACTTTGTAATGTTTACAATTACAGGTAAGAAGGATATATAAATGTTTCAACAACCCTCCCCCCCCCCCCCCCAGTCTAAATATAGTTAGTTATTTTAGTCATGGGTGTTGTGACCATTCTTTAAGTCGTAAAGCAGCAGAAAAAAATGGCATGCTTTGTGGCATGAAACTAACATTACATGGATGTAGTGAGTACAGTATGACAGAAAGTAGCTCTCTGGCCAGGTAGCACATTCAGATTGGACATTGAGCGACTGTTTATATGGAGTTTGTGTCAGTCAGTCACAGAGAAACATTAACGGCAATTTTCATTGCATAATTTAGGTCTGGATTCAATGACCATTTGTCTCCAAATTTGACAGCCAATGCAAGTATTACTTTTTCAGTAAAACACAATTTATCGAATTTGTTTCAGTGATCACTGCATGCAGAATGTGTGTTTGTGAAGAATAAAATTACAAAGTTTAAAGAAGAAATGTTGATTGAATCCAGCCCCATATACTATCTCTCTTTGTCTTTCTTCCTTGATGGTTGGTTTTATCTTAATATGTCTACCGTATGAACTGCAATGGCTGTTGTTGACTTGTACCAAAAAAAGTCAAGTTAAAATTCTAACTTGTCTCTCTCTTTCTGTCTTTCTATTTCTGTGTCTCTGTTTCTTCCGCTCCAGCCTGACAAGGCCATACTATCTTAACCTCTGGACATGCAGCTGTGTTCAATAGCCTGTCTTGTAACAGCGACAGAAACTGTCAGATGGGACTGTGTTGGAATGGTGAATGGTGAGTGGTGGATGGTAGACTCTCTCTCTCTGCATCCCTTTTCTCACATTTTCTCTCTTTTTTTCTGTTCCCTCTTTCTTTCTCATCTCTACATCTCCCTCTCCCCCTACACCTGCTCCTCTCCAGCCTCCGTTCATCCCCCTTCTTTTTCTTTGTCTCATTGCTGTATCGCCACACATGACCGCCAGATATTACGAGATGAACACAGATATTATGATGCAGGTGGAGAAAAAAGGCGGAATAAAAATTCATCCCTAAAATAAGATGACCAATGCGTGGAATACACAGAACACTCTGGATATTTCTCTCTCTCTCTCTTTCGCCCTCCCTCTCACTCTCTCTCCCTCTCTCTCTGTCTCCTGTCTCTCTGTCTGTGTGAGTGTTTGGGGTTTGGCATCGTCTCTTGGGGTGTTTACAGTGTCAACACTGCGCTTGCCGCTTACCGCCTGCCCCTCAGTCACTGGGGCACACGGCACGCGCCCCTCTCTTTCTCTCTCTCTCTGTGTCCTGGTGTCATTAGGGACCCGCGGAATAACTGCCTCTAGATAGCACAGTGTCTTCCTGCTGAGGGGGGAGTGCATGGTGCATCGAACCGCCTCAGACCACAAAAAACCAGTTCTGACCCAGGGAGCCATGCAGGCTGGGGCAAGGGTGGAATTCACCTCTGAGATTTGCTCGGTTATTTTGTTCTGACTCGTATGTCAAACAGTCTTTTTGCCGTTTTGTATCCTTTTTTGTCATTTTGTACATCATTTACATTTTGTGTATGTTGATTGGGGAGGGTCTGTTAGGCTACCAGCACTCAACTCTATCAAGATATGTTTTTATGTTGCCATGAATTAATGTTAGGTGAATTAATACTAATAGAACTTATATAAAACGTAGTTACTTCCTTCCAACCACAGTGGAACACCAGAAACCAAAGTGAAAATCATGTTACCCATTTACCTACCTTGTTTATTTACCTTTTCAAAAAGAAGATATGTTTTCATTAATGGTAATGTGTCAAATGATGTTTCTAGCAGCATAAATAGCCCCTGTAAGATGTTCTGTCTCTCCCTACTCTCTCTTTCTGATTCTCCCTTTCACTATGTCTTACTCTATCTGTCTCTCTCGCTTCCCCTCCTTTCCTCTCTTTCTCCCTTCCTCTGTTGCTGCGCTACTCTCCTCTCCTCTTCATCGGTGAACTTGACACAGCCCATTTGTCAGACAGGTGTGTGGATGTGTTCCATGGGTGAGGGAGCAGGTGCAGCTGGAGATTTATTGATTTGAATCACATGCTGTTGAGCAATAATTCCCCTCCCTGGGGTGCGGCGGGGGGGGGGGGGGGGGTTGATTAAGGCAGCAGTATCCTCTAAAATACTATGGTGGCCTCATTGGCTCGGATGACGAGCAGGTCCTCACCTTAAAGGAGGAGGGAAAGTATCTGTACTAGTATGTGTGTTTTTATCGTGTTGGGTTACACTGGGGATACAGAGGGACAAAGAGACTTTGAGCAGTTTGTGCAGTAGCCGTTTAGACATATGATCGGAGGGCCACGAGCTCTGATGCCAGGTGGAAAACTGCAGTTACACCCTTAAGGAAGTCACTTAATCTGTACAGCTCAAGTCTGTATGTGGTTAAAGGTGTAGTGTATGTGATAAGCCCCAGAGAAGACTCTGAATGGGTGATGACAGAGGTTTGGATGGAGAGACTTGCTGGAGAAGGGAAAAGGGACTTGAAGTTGGAGTGGCTTCCACCAGCGGTTTCTTGGCGTCATCTAGACTTTGAAAATTTCCAAAAAGAGACAGGAGTTGTTACCTGGTGGACAAGGTGTGATGAGCAGATGCGTCCATGTTGGTGCACAGCCTTCAGGTTATATGCCCATCAAGGCCATCAGGGCCACTGGGGCCACCCCTGGTTTTTCTCCATCTGGATGCTGTTAGGTCATGTACCCAGGTCAATTCACAAATAATAAACTATCTATACAAGTTTCTAGAGTTTATGCCTGAGTGGGCTGACAATTTCTACCCTTCACTGGGGAAAGACTATGGACTTCTACCTTTCTGCCATGTAGAGGGATGAAGAGCACAGAAAATAGGAATGAAGGGAAAGAATCGAGGATAGGGGAAAGTTGAATTACAGAGAAATAGATGTGCCAAAAGCAGCAAACAAAATAAGACAACCATTCCCTTAAAAAGTGCCATTACATGCTAATTTTACCACCATTCAACCTATTACAGCGTGCCCAAAGCTATTAAGTGGGTGCCGGATGTGTGTACGACTGAGGTGTCTGGACGGAAGGGTTTCTCTTTATGGTGCAGGGTCATCTGAGTGGTGTAAAAGAATGGGAAACTTTGCATGAAGTGGGTGAACAAAGCACAGCAAGCTGTCAGCCCCAGGGTTCGAGTGAGAGCTTGAGTGTGTGCCCAGCCTGCCAGGCAGTTTGGATGAGAGGGTGCGGTTTGCTCCAGGCCAAAGCTGGCACTCTGTCATTCCAACTCATTCAGCCACAGGGCACCAACAACAGGCAACAGGCCTCTAAAACCCCAGCTGTCACCGTGATTGCAGTTACACTGATGCACTTCCTTTATGTAGCACTCGTTTATCTTTACCCTGATGTAATTCCTTTACTCAGCGCTCATCGTTACATTAATGCAATTCCTTAATGTCACATTTACTACAGTAACACAATCTTAATTCTTTTATGCAGCATTCATTACGGTCACACTAAGGAAATCAGCAACAACCTGAAACATGCAAAACCATGTAAAACTGACTTAGGGGGCTGTGATGCATCAGCCCACTATGTGATGGAATCTGGAGGGTTGGCTGTGACATCACAATGTGCTCTGTTTCTACACCTACAAATGACACCGATTTAGAAAGGCAGAGCTGTACAGTCCTTGGGATTCTCTGCTGCTCAGAGCATTTCTGTGCCTTCATCTCTCTAGCACCTGTATTCACACCTTCAAACATCTGCAGCTCACCTGTGTCTGCACAGGCCGCTGTAATCTGTTCCTCATATTCACCTATCTCATTTGGCCTCTGTGCAGGTATGGTGACCTTAGTATATGTGTGATGGTTGTGTCTCAGACATGATGCTGGAAGTTGTTTGAAAATGTCCCGTAAATGCTCCTGGCCTACGGGGCCAGTAATACAATGCCATGCAGAGGAACAGCAGCTGAAACATCTCTCCCTTTGTGTAAGCTCACTGCACTGTAAAGCCGTGTGAAATCCGCAGCGTCTCTGGCTTCGATCGGATTGATTGCTGTGTTTGTATGTTTGGGTGCCCTTGCCGCATGGCCTCCAGTCCGGGAGAGTATCGGCGCGATCTGCACTCCGTCACCTTGTCTTTCGTCAGTGGCGTGAATCGGAGGCGCGTCACACACTTAATCCTCAGCGCAGACGACAACAGCGCTCGTTTGACTGGCGACAGTCATTGAGTTCTTTGTGCGTGCTAGTGTGTGTGTGTATGTGAGTGAGTTTGTGCGTGCGTGTGTGTGTGTGTGTGTGTGTGTGTGTGTGTGTGTAAGCGTGTAAATGAGTTTGGATGTGAGAGTGTGCATGTTCGTGTATGTTGAGAATGTGTATGTGTGTGTAGGTGTGTAACTGTGTGTGTGAGTGTTCATTATTTATTCATTTATTTGATTGAAGCTGTCATTCAGCAACTTACAAGGCATGGTACAGTATATGGAATCTCACAGTAGCCATGAGAACAAGGAAAAGTACTTGTATGTACAGACCAGCCAGATACACAGGAATCAGGAGTCATGCCTGAAACACGCTGTTATAAGAGCATACAGCATGAAAACATAGTGCCAAACAATCTCGTATAAAAGCATCATATTTCAGTCACACTGACATGAACATAGAGCCTAAAAATGATCACTAAAAACCATATAACCCTACATCACAGTGTGATTGCATTTCATTCAGTGAGCTCGACTCCACAATTTCCCCCAGCCCCAGCAGGTCTATTCCAGAGAGAGGAAGCCGTGTGATTGATGAAGGGTACGGGCTATGAACCGGATCTCGAGCCCCGTGCGCAGTCTGAGTGTCACCAAGACAGGCTGGGACACGGCCATGCGACTCTCGAGAGGCGCAGATAGGGGCGAGGAGGGTGGGGTAGGACTGGGGGGTGGGTGGAGTGTCCTTGTGCGTCTTCGTTTTCATCCTCCATGTCTTGTCATCTTTCAACTGCCTGCTCTCACACCCTCCTTTCCCCCCCAGTCCCCTGTTTCACTAACTCTATATCCCGCTGTTCTTTCCCTCCGAGCGGATCACACCTTCTCTCCGGCATCTCCCTGCCTTGCTCTCTGTCTTCCTCTTCTCCCCCTCACTCTCTCTGTACAGAAGTGTTTGATTAGAGCCAGCCTGGCAATTGGCGAAGCAGGCGAGGAGCACAGCCAAGGCACTTTCAAACGATAAGGGTGCATGTCGAAACACAGAATGTGAAACGTGCGCAAATCATTTGAATGCACTTAATTTCACACAGTAAACCTCTCCCCCCACCCCCCACTCACACTCAAACACACACACACACAACCCAGAGGCACTTACAGTTTTTTACGATTGCTTACACACTAAAATTAAAAATAACACACAGTTAGCGAAACCTGACACTCAAGGAGCAAAACCTTAGCCCAGATCTGCACAACTATAAGCACATTATTAGCCTCACACTTTTTGCAAAACACATTTCTCTACATTGGACACAGAAATCTAACATGATGTCACTTCATTGCCATTTCAAAGCACTGCCTTTCAAAATACCACACCTATGAACCAATTGATCAAACACTGCCGTCAGGTGTAAAGACACTTAGGTGCTTAATTGTAAACTCACCAATCAGACGTAAGCACTATAAAAACGCAACAGGTGACTTTACCTGTCTTCAACAAAAATGGAAGGGGAAGAGGGAGAGAGAAGATGAGAGGGGGAGCCCGTGGAGGAAGAGAGGTAGGGAGAGGAAGAGGAAGAGGTAGAGGTAGACCTGGAGGAGGACATGGACAAAGAAGACGAGGACCAAATTTATCAGATGAAATTAGAGCTACATTGGTTGACCATATTGAAAACCATGGGTTGACATTGAGAGAGGCTGAACAGAGAGTTCAGCCCAACCTCAGTAGATATACTATTGCAACAGTAATTCAGACATCTCGACAAGAGCACAGGTGAAAAACAACCGCCTCTACCGTCTACAGTAAAATCAGTACAATGTAGCCTACTATATGCACTACATCAGAACTTTTTGGTACCCATGCACTGCATTCCATGTTTGAAACAATGCCTTGTACGCTACCCTGTGACATTTTACATGTATTTTGATTGGTCTACATAGGATTGAGGGTTGAGAACATCAAGGAGAAAGGGGCCCCATGTTCTCAGAGGAACAAGAGAGAGCTATTGTAAACATGGTTTTGGCCAATAATGCGATACACCTCAGAGAAATTCAAGCAAACATCCTCAATGACCACACAGTTTTCAATAATGTCCATCAGGTCTCTCTATCAACACTGGGGTGAGTCCTTAAAAAACATCACATACAGATGAAACAACTCTACTGAAATTCTGAGAGAGTAAAAGGTTTACGATCTCCAGCCCTATGTCAGGATACCCCTCATTCAAGCCATGGAGGAGGACTGCGACCAAATTGATGCAGGGTCTGTGCAAGGATGGATTCGCCATTCAAGAAGATTCTTCCCTCGCTGTCTTGCAAGAGAGGACATAGCCTGTGATGTGCACAAAGGCAAAGAGATGATGCTTTTTAAATTCATGCTATCTTTTTGTCTCCACTAATGTTTTTGCTGTGTTTTTCTACTATATTCTATTTAGAATATGTTCTGTTCAGATTTTCAGTGTAAAATTGACTGATTTTACAATGTGGAGAGAAATAGCTATTTTCATCAGTGTGCAGTACTGGTCTTGTGTGTTGTGTTTGGTCAATATATTCATGTACTTTAGTCTAGCAATATCTCTGAAAAAAATCAAACCCTGACTATATCATTAGAAAAGTAGAAATGTTAAAAGTGTTTTAGATTGAGCACAGCGGTGTGTAGCTGGTTCAAACAGAATCAGATCGTATGAACCATGTGTGTGCCATACGGTGACAAAATTGGGGGGGGGGGTTTATAAATTATTGTATAGTTTTGAATGAAGTGTTTCATTTTGTTCTGCTCCTTGTGTGTGTGATTGTGTGAATGGTGTGTAGTGTTTTGACAAAATGAGCCCTGTTTTCAAAATCGTGCCTAAGCAATCATAAAAAACTGTATTGCACTTAGTGATGAAAGACCTCACACCGTTAGCTCATACCAACGTATCTCTATGCAGAGATCGCCTTGACTTACACAAGCAAGTGAGGACAGATTTCATAACATTGGATTCCACAAACCACAAAACGGCATTTTACCCAAATTTGTATGCAAATCAGCACACTTCGGTTCTCATGTGTGACTGTGTGAGAGTGGCATAGTGAACAGTTAAGCGACCCCTTTTTGCTACTGGCTATAACTA
Source organism: Megalops cyprinoides (assembly GCF_013368585.1). Lineage (NCBI taxonomy): Eukaryota > Metazoa > Chordata > Actinopteri > Elopiformes > Megalopidae > Megalops > Megalops cyprinoides. The sequence goes on along the minus strand of NC_050585.1, from coordinate 41,937,389 downwards.
AAGCTCTGTTTTAATCTGAGCTAGGTGAAGTAAAATGTGCGTAATTGCTCCAAAGCAGCCTCACACTTAGATTAAATAAAACCAACTCATATGGAAACGCAGTTATAATCAGTCTACCCTCACAAAGGCTGGTAGACTGATTTTTTAGATTCCTGATTCCTTTTTAGTTTATCAGACTTCACACTGCACTCAGAACAAACTTAAGTTCCACTCATTTCTATATTTAAATGGAAGGTTTCATTTTCACATTTAAGGTATTATGAATGAGGAGTGCTCAGGGATGAAAAAAAAAGATCAGAATTACAGTGATTATCCAAAGCAGAGGGAAGGAGACAGCTCCACTATGGGTTTGTTTGTGTCATTGCCCAGAATGCACTGGGAATATGAGAGTAGTGTTTGTTCAAACCAGAAACTCATGGAATTCTGAGAAAATCTCCATGGAAACTCTAATGTTTAGAAATAAGCAACTCAAAACCCTCCAGCAGAAAGTACCCTTCTGAGCCGTTCCGCCCAGACATGCTCCTTCTCCTCCAGCTCCCGCCCCTTCTTCCTGTACTGAGAGGAGGTGACTGGTATTTTCCAGGGATGAACTGTGGTCAGTTGGAGGACATTGAATGACATCCACCCTCACCTGCAATGTTCTTCACAAAAGTAATAATAAACATTTCTTGGATTATAGGGTGCATCTGGAACTATAACTCCACACATTTTTTTAGGTAGAAATCATCCACAGGCACCTTAATATTTTGTGAGGGAGTTTATTGATGTGGTATTTATTATTCCTTGATGCATTTCTTGTTGTATTCATTTTTTTTTCCAACATTCTATTGTGCCATGAAGAAATTCTTTTGTGATATCACACACATTCTATTGTTATGTCATTACCATACAGTTACTATTTCATCACCCCCTTATAAAATCAATGCAGAATCTAACTACTAATTATTTACATTAACATTGTCTTTTTCGCCATCCAGCAATAGATGCTCTTCTCCAGAGCGAAGTGCAAGATGTGAGTACATTCTATCTTAAATTTACATCCATTAGACACTCTTGCCAGTCACGTACAAGATGTGAGCATATTTAATGTATGTTTACATTTCTGACATGCAGCAGATGCTCCTATCCAGAGCAGCTCTGCAATTGCGCAGTGGCTCCTACACGCAGTATACCTGATGGCAATCATCATGTCTTTTTTTTGTGTAAAGTTTTTTTTCTGTAGTTTAACTGCAGCAAGAGACAAAAAGCCTTTTTCCTGTACTGAGGGGAGGTGACTGGTATTTTCCAGGGCTGAACTGTGGTCAGCTGGAGGACATTGCGATCAGAGGGGCTCATATCTGCCCGCATCAGTGCTGTGTTTACCTACAGAGAGACAGCAGGTTAAACGCTGGTGTGGCATGTAAGCATGAGTGTGCCTCAGTAAGCATGAGGCACACTCTCGGCTATAAATGTGAATGGAGAGGCCCCTTTCATTTGGGAAAGATACAAGGGAGGGGTGTTGTATCAATAAACACCTGGACAGTGATAGGGTGGGGCTCTGGGGTGCTGGGGTAGTTTGAGGGAGGTGGGGGTGAAGTGTGGCACATGCCGGTCTTATCAGGAGACGGAGATGACGTGGTGATTATGAGTGCGCTGTTGTCATGCGCTTACACAGGGCTGGGCCTTGAGGGACTGTAGAGAGAAAGACATGTGCCATGCTGTTTCAGAGGGTAATCAGCTGAATTAAACATGGGGGGGTAGATATGGTGGAGCACCTGCAGTGTTCTTCACATAAATAATAATGACTATCATTTGGATTATAGGATGCATCTGGACATATAAGTCCACATAATATCATAATAGCCTTAATTTATTTAAGTGGAAATCACCCATAGGCGCCTTGGTGTTTTGTGAGGGAGTTTGTTGATGTGCTATTTATTATTGCTTGATGTTGTATTCACTTTTTTCCAACATTCTATTTTGCCATGAAGACATTCTTTTGTGACATCATTGCCTTTCTGATTGTGACATCACACACATTCTACTGTTCCATTACAATAGCATCACAAGTATAATCACGAGTATATTTAATGTGCATTTACATTTTTTTAATCCAGCAGACGCTCTTATTCAAGTGATTCTAAAAGTCAATCACAAAATGCATCCAACAAAATGACATGAAATGTTGCTCACACAAGCAAGCACTAGTGCAAAACACAGCACTGAGAACGCAAGTGCCCACCTGTCCCAAAGTGAAACATACCTGATGTGAAGCCCCCAATTATTAAACTTAAATGAAAGACCGTGGCAATCATGATGTCAACCTTGTTCCTGTACTGGGGGGAGGTGACTGGTATTTTCCAGGGCTGAACTGTGGTCAGCTGGAGGACATTGCGATCAGAGGGGCTCATATCTGCCCGCATCAGTGCTGTGTTTACCTACAGAGAGACAGCAGGTTAAACGCTGGTGTGGCATGTGTCAGTAAGCATGAGGCACACTCTCAGCTGTTTGTGGTGTCATTGGACGTGAGGAATCACCTCACAGCTATAAATGTGAATGGAGAGGCCCCTTTCATTTGGGAAAGATACAAGGGAGGGGTGTTGTATCAATAAACACCTGGACAGTGATAGGGTGGGGCTCTGGGGTGCTGGGGTAGTTAGAGGGAGGTGGGGGTGAAGTGTGGCACATGCCGGTCTTATCAGGAGACGGAGATGATGTGGTGATTATGAGTGCGCTATTGTCATGCGCTAACACAGGGCTGGGCCTTGAGGCTTGAGTATCGAGCAAATTAGCCAAATTAGGGTAATCAGCCATTAGGCATGGAGGGTAGACATGATGGAGCACCTGCATTGTTCTTGGTATTATAATAATAATAAAGAAAAAATAAATTGTTAGGATTATAAGGTGAATTTTAAAATACAATTCCACAATTTTTCATCATTGCCGTAATTTATTTACCTGGGTAGCAATCATCAAAAGCCACCCTTGTGAGCATTTTGGAAGTCACTCTCGATAAGAGCGTCTGCCAAATGACAAAATATAAATGTAAGGTTTTTTCTTAGGAAGGTAGTTTCTAATCTTTATGTTTTAATTTTTGTTAAGAGGACAGTTCACAATTCTATTGTGACATGTTATACATTCTGTTATGACATCATTGCCTTTCTGTTTGTGACATCATCAGCATTCTCTTGTTATATTGATCACTCTTCTGATCATCCCCCACCCCAATAACATCACTGCACTTTCAGAGGGTAATCAGCTAAATTAGACATGGAGACATTACATTTACATTTTTGACACCCAACAGACGCTCTTATCCAGAGCAACTTACAAAGAATGAGTTCAAATTCCATCTAATACAGTGCCATGAAAGACTGTACACATACAAGACAACTGACCACATCTATCCCAGGCAATATTGAAAGTACTAGCGCATACCTGACTTCACACATAAATACAATTCAAGATGCCCTGTATTAATATGACAATGTAACAGAAAAGATACAATATTCCCCAAGACAAAACGTCAAAATATTCTTGAAGAATGCATGCTTGTGTAGGGGAGCCAAGTGGTAGTGATGGGTCTTCAGCATGAGATGAAAGACGGCCAGCATATCCCCTGTTTTAACCACTGCTGTAAGCACATTTAATTTGCTACAGTGGCAACCACTTTTATGTACCCTGATTAATGTTAGGATTATTATCTCTGTTATTTTTATTTATTTTATATTATGTTATTAGATTTTTAGATTCTATTGTGACATCATCACATTTTTATTGTGGATGCATCATCTCACCATGACATCATTAGTATTATATTGTTACATTGTAACTATTCAGATCACATTCATTTTTTACATCATTTGTCATTTAGACACCCGCTGACAAAACAACAATTTTACAATCAATGTCACCACATAATGCACATCAAAAACCAAATCACAGAGCCAGATATAATTCTACTGCAATGTGGTTTCTCGTGGGTTTGATCAACAATGTTTAACAGGTCTTAGGTTTTCATTATCCTTAATTCTTGATGATCACCAGACTCTTGATGTGATGCTAAATATAGCCACCCACTTTAATTTCCACACTCATTGTCAATCAGAAAGCATTGTTTCTTTTTTCATCCTTATCCAACTTATATTTTATCTAAAGTATTTTATTCTACCAGATATTTATTGAAACAAGCCAGTAAGCTCCAAGCAGAAGAGCCACAGCAGTGCCACACCCAGGACATAAATCTCATACCTTCTGATGACAGTGACCTTCTGGTACCTTCTAGTGACTGGCTGCATCTCTGTAATTCTCCTTATTCTTCTAATTATTTCGAACTGATCCTCCTTCCCCTCACTGCAGATAGATTGAATCTAAGATATGCATTCTATACCATCAGAGGTGACTGCTTGAGCTCTTAAATTTAGTACCGTGTGTTTAGTGTCGTTTTTGTTTTTTTTTTCAGATGCGTGAATAAAGGGTTAGAGGCTTTTGTTAAAATTTCCATTTCGCAAATAGCAGGCAGGACAGCAACCTCCTAATGCCCCTAAGCATTGTCTCACTGAGCTCTCTAACTTCTCTCGGCTGCACTAGCATATGAAAAGCTAAATGAGTGCCGTCAAAAGCATGTTCTCGAAAATACAGCAAAGGGAGGACAGAAACACAACACATGCACAGTTATTATTATATGTAATTTACTATTTCGGCAGAAACCCCCTTTACAAGCAGACTTAGAGAGTATGAGTTGAACCATTTATACACAATGCTATTTTAAAAATGAGGGGGAAGCTCAAAAGCTACATTCCTATTATTTTTGTACAACATAGCTGGGTAATCTTCCAGCTACTGTGTCCTCCTAGATGTACAGACAGCTGTGTATTGGACTCTTGGACTTATAATAAGGTTGTTGTACCTTTGTTTATCAATGCTGAACGCAGCAGAATTGCCACTAGTGAAGTCCTATGCAAGCATTCTATCTTTTCAATAAAGGAATAAATCTCTGTCTCTTTTTATCCTCATTTCTTCTTCCCTCTCTTATTTCCTTCTCTCTTCCTTTCTTTTTGTTTGTCTGCTTTGTCCCATACTTAAGATCACATAGCTGGAATCCTTATGGTGGAGGAGATGTTTCTTGCTGTGGGCGAGGGAGGAGAGAATGTTGCTGAGACCGTGAGAGACTGATCTCCCGCTTCAGCATTAAGAGAACCCGAAATTCCACCGGTCTGACATGGGAACCATCTCTCCCTAACTCTCCCTCTCTATCTCCTAAATTACAGAAGAGTGGAGGGGGTGGTGGGGGTGGTGGGGGTGACATGAGGGGTGTGGAGGGAGGGATAGAGAAGCACTGGGGCCTTCGGTTTGGAGTGCTTGGCCAGCCCCTCTGCCCCTCTCCCTGGTTGCCAATCTCTGAGGGGGATCTAAAACAAACACGGCCTCCCCTCTCTCCCCTCTCTCTCTTCTTACCGCCCTCTTTCCTCAGTGGGACACGGGAACGGTATCTTGCCTCTGTCCCATCACACCCCATCCCCACCAAACTTGCCCTGTCAGCGGCAGAGCAGTGGCAGGAGTTATGTGGGGAGAGTAGGGGTGCGCTGGTTCTCACGGTGTTTGCAGGTAGAGCAAAAGGAAATGACATCAGCATTTGACAAGCCACAAAAATAACAGACAGTTGGAATGGAAGGTAGACAAATTAGGGCATCAAAACAAGCACTCTCTCCCTCACTCTCTCTCTCTTTCTCACACACAGACACACACACACACTCTCTCTGCTAAAATTCAGATCATGCGCTGTCTAAAATGAGAAGATAAAGCATAATGCAGACACTGCTTATTGTTTTTGAAAATCCAGAATGATTTGTGCACAGGCAGAGTGCTGCAAGGTACTGGAGTTGTATCCCTAATAGCACCCTCCATAGTATTTGGTTATATCACATTACCAGCTAAAAACAATGAAGCCACAATCAGTCTAATGGGTTACAGGTTAGTGAAATGCAGGTTTAATCCTATAAGGTCAATGAATCTCCAACTGAATGAGTGAGAATTAGAAACAGCATGCCCTTTTGTCAGCCGTTGTTTGTGCAGGTGTAACATACACTTAGCAGTTCCATAAAAATCAATGGAGAAGCCATCCAAACTGTACACCACCCTGCCCTGCCCCCCAACCCCCATGCCCACCCACACCACCCCCCCTTCACCTTTTTCCAGACTTTAAGCATATTAAAAACAAAACAAAACAAAATAGTACATTTAACAAGTAGTTAGAGTGCCAGTGTAGAACGGAAACACAAAATATACTGAAATCTTGGAGACTTAGACCAGGAAAGTGAGAGAAAGAAAGAGAGAAAGGGGAATAGAGAGAGGGAAAGAGTGAATGAGTGAGAGAGAAAGGGGAACAGAGAGAGGGAAAGAGTGAATGAGTGAGAGAGAAAGGGGAATAGAGAGAGGGAAAGAGTGAATGAGTGAGAGAGAAAGGGGAATAGAGAGAGGGAAAGAGTGAATGAGTGAGAGAGAAAGGGGAATAGAGAGAGAGAAAGAGTGAATAGAGAGAGAGAAAGGGGAATAGAGAGAGAGAAAGAGTGAATAAGTGAGAGAGAAAGGGGAATAGAGAGAGGGAAAGAGTGAATGAGTGAGAGAGAAAGGGGAACAGAGAGAGGGAAAGAGTGAATGAGTGAGAGAGAAAGGGGAATAGAGAGAGAGAAAGAGTCTCTGTGTGCAGAGGTGGCTAAGAGGATAGGGGAAGCTGGAGGAACTAGTTCTCATTCAGCGCCCTTCTTTTTTTGCCGTCAAACCCGTCATTTTTTCTCTCTCTCTCTCTGTCTCTGAACATGTTGTTTAACGGTTTCTTACCTTCTCTCCTCTCCACCCCCTTTTCTGTAGCACGGATCACTGGTTCTACTGACAGACGGCAGCGTAGCACAGCATAGCAGCGAGACAGCAGAGTGTAGCAGGCCAGAGGAGTGCACGTGTCTTTGAGCCGCATCCACTTTCACCAGCTTCGTCGTCTAGCTTGCCACAATGTCATTTGCCAATTGATTCTGTTACTACCTGACTACCTGTATAACAGGGTTGGCTGCACCGGGGCCAGGGGAAAAGGCATTCTTAGAGTAACTGATACTGGTTTTGGTACAAGAGCAGGGAAGAAAAGGTGGACTTAAGTATATTTTAGGTATATTTTTTAAGGAACATAGGTATATTTTCAGTGGAATGAGAATGCTATGTCATTTAAAGGACAAATTGTAAAAGTATGCTGTTCCATCATATTCTGATTATTTTCAGAGTTTATTTGGAAGTCACTCTGGGTAAGAGCGTTAGTTAAATGATGTAATGCAATGTAATGTAATGTAGCTGGATGTCTTTCTTTCATGGGTGGACAGGCAGGAATTTTTATAAATGAAGGCCCTGTTGAGGTGTTGCACCAATTAATATGTTTAAGAATGAGTTGTACTGGAAGCAAATATGAAATATGTATGTTATAAGAATGTGTTGTATCCAGCCAAATATAGATTACTAACTGTTTTCGATGTGTACTCTGCCTTGCAGCCAATGTGGAATAAACTCCTGTATTTGGTATTGTTTTCTCCACAACATCTCCGCCACCCCAAGAATGCTTTTTGAGGCTAGAGTATAACTGGGTTACCAAGAAGGCTCTGACCTCTACAACATAAGGTGATGTAGTCAAGGTCCCCAACTTTAGGTAAAGTTCAAAATGCATCTTAATGCCTATAATAACCAGTCTCGCAACATATCCCCATATATGTCTGTAGTGTGTGTTGTCACAAATCTCTTACACAGTATTAGTTTTTTCATTTAGTTGTGTTATTCAAGGATATGCATTTCTGAGCTTGGCAAAAAGAGTCAGCTTTTACACATGGATTAGTGTATTAGCCTTGCCAAATGTGAACATGAATCTCAAAATTATGTATTCATGGTTTCACATCTCACATTTAACAATCAATATATGAGTACTTCTGTTAATGCCATTTCAAAATAAAACATCATACTCATGTCATTTTTATGTTTTATGTTTATTTAAAAAAATATTCTTTCTTTGAACTGATCAACATGAAAACATACAAAAACTAGAACACAGGCACTCCAATTTATCCCTACAGCCATGCCATAAACACCCTGACAGCATTTCAGTTTAAATATATTACAGCCTGACAAGATAATAAAAAAAAAACACTTCATAAATAACCTAATCAAAACTAATCATGCTACCATTCTTGAACAACCTTTCATTACACTTCACTAATTGATATTGAGGTCAGGCCACAAGTAGATGACCAAAAATTCTGCAAGTGCACAAAGTCAAAAGCTGTTGGACCTTGTGGTTGTCTGGTGAGTGACAGCAGTGCCCATTGCAGGGGGGAGGAGGCGGTTGGGATTCTTGTCTCAGTTGAGGTGATGTCAGCGGCTGGCCTGAGATCAGCGAGTGTGAGTGTTTGCACTGTGAACGTGGGAGCGTCTGCCTGCCGTTTTCACTTGCTGAGTCAGGCCCTCCTGTGAGAGCTGGCTTCTGCCCTGCAGGCAGGCTGGTCCGCTCTTTCTTCCTCACTCTCTGCTGGGGCACATTGCACTCTGTGTCAGTGAAAGCCTTCATGCAGCTCAAAGGACCCGTCCCCTGGTCCTTGTATTCATGCCATCACTTCACACCTCGGTGCCGTCCCGGGGGTAGAGCACCCCAGCCGAGTCCAGCAGGGGGTAGAAATCGCTGCCGAACTGCCCGAGCAAGGAGCCACTGTACCCACCCGCAGAGGGGGAGGGGGAGGGCGAGGACGGCAGAGCAGGTGGTGGCGGCAGGGGGCTGGCCCACTGCGGCACTGTGGCATCAGAGGAGTATGAGCTGAAGCCCCCGCTTTGTGTGGCCCCCAGGGACCCCTCCACTGGTAGGCCCAGGGGCAGCGGTTGGCTCAGGGGGTCCCCACTCAAACTGGCCACCCCTGTTGCCACTCCAGACATCTCTGACAGGAACCTGCTCAGGCAGGGGGAGGGGCCTGAGGGGATAGGGGAGGGACCTCTTTCTGGGGTGTTGGAGGAGTTATTGGGGTGTTTGGGGCTGCTTCCTCTACTCCCCTCCCCCGAATCAGCAGCTAGAGAACCTCCTTCCCCACCCTCAGCAGCCAAGGAGTCGGACTTCCTCTTCCTCTTGCGACGGAAGTTGCCGTTGTCAAACATCTTTTCGCAGTTGGGGTCTAGGGTCCAGTAGTTACCCTTGCCTACAGAGAAAGAGAGAGAGAGAGAGAGAGAGAGAATGTTTGATGAGTATCTTTTTTTTTCAAACAGTGCAAAATCTGGTTACTCCTGCTACTGCTGGGTAAGATGACACCTCTCCAGTTTATTCAAGTGTAAACAACTGGGTATCATATGACATTATCTACAATCATCTCATTTTTACTATGACACCAGATGTGTACCGTTCAAAATGTATTTCCATTCCACTAATCAAAAATGTAGATATTTTTTATTTTATAATCTTTAATTCAGTTTATATTCACCGTCCATTCCACACAAAAAAATATAAAGACACAACTAGAGTCTAGACTGATCCCGACTCCTGACTTCTTATAAAATAAAATAAACTTTTTTAAAAACACTTCAAAAGGCAAATAAATTCATTCCATATATAATTCACTGTGTCTCAGATTTGAACGTCTTTACAGTTTGTTGGTTAAAATAGAAGTTGGGGTTAAAATACAGTTGGGGTAAAAATATCTCTGGACTATGAAGGAGACAGTGGAGAGAGAGTGCACTCACCTGGATCGTCCTCGTCACGTGGCACTTTCTTGAAGCAGTCATTGAGGGAGAGGTTGTGGCGGATGGAGTTCTGCCAGCCGGCCTTGCTCTTGTTGTAGAAAGGGAAGTTGTCGGCCACGTACTGGTAGATCTGACTGAGCGTGATACGGTGGTCGGGGGCCCCGTGGATCGCCATGGCGATGAGGGCGGAGTAGGAGTATGGCGGCCTGACCAGCTTCATCAGCTCCTCCTGCGAGGGCAGGGAGAACCAGCCCAGGTCGGCTCCTCTGGGCCCTGGCCCGCTGCTGCCCAGATATGGCCTCTGCATGCTAAAGTGCGGGGGCGCATAGGGAGCACCAGCTGCTCCTGCACCCCCACCAAGATAAGGGGAGCTGTTGAGTCCCAGCTCATTGAACCACAGGTAGGGGTTCAAAGGAGGGGTGCCATAGTCCCCCAGGTCGTAGGTAGAAGGAGCGACCTGCTGGGGGCTGGGCAGAGATGGAGGGGTGTAGTAGCTGTCACTGTAGAGGCTGAGTTCGGAGGGCTCCTGCCCCATGTTGGGGACCTGGGGCCCACAAAGTGCTGCTGACTGGCCCTGCTGCTCAAAGGTCATCATGCTCACCCGAGAGTCTTTTCTCTGTCTTGCAAAGTGATTTCCTCTGTCTGTCTGGTCCCACTGAAAGATATTTCTCTACAGCACCTTGATCTCCTCTGAAGCTTTTCACCTTCTTTTCCTTCTCTCCCTGCCTCTTGTGCCAAGCCAGTGTAGGAATGTCAGGTGTGTCACAATCTGCCACCTGCCTTACCTGGACTATTTATAGCGCTCTGGCTACGCCCCCAGCATCCCTGATTGGTTGAATCACTGTGCATGTCACACTGTATTTTTTTCCTCTATGACATGCAGTTTGGAGGAATCCCTCTGGCAATGTGGGAGAAATATTCCATTGGGGCTCCTGGAACTGTCTGTGTCAAAGCTCTCCTCATCCCTTTCCTTGCCCTGCCATATCATGCTCCCAGTTACAGTATAAACTGACAATGTATATATATGGGGTCAAATAAAATAAAGGAATGAAGAGGGATAAATTCCAAAACATTACAACTGAATCACACATTCACATAAACCGCAATACTTCTGATCACATTGAAGATAATTAGGTATTATTTATTACAGAGTTGTCACTGTCACCAGTTCCACTGCTTTTTCCAGCATTTTCTTTGTACGTCTGTTTAGGTTGTATTCTGAGGCGTTTCTCTTAACTTTCTTCCATGTTTTCCTTGAATATATCTCTATCCCTTTTTAAAATAAAGAAATAAATAAAAGCACTGGCATTCACACTGTGCTAATTTTTGTTCCTCTGTAAATGAACAAATGAACAAATCCCGTTACTAGTCTCATTTTTTGTGCCGCATATCAAACACATTGTATTGTAGATTTTTAATTTCATTTCTGTGTTTTGTTGATAGGTATGCACGCGTTTGAAATGAAAGATTATGGTGAATTAAAATCAGTGCTGAAACTCCTTCCACCTGTTCTAAAAGTCTTATTGCCCTTTTTTCGCTTTATGGGGAATACTGAGAGGTCTTGTACTTGTATCATAGTGACTGCGTTTTGTGTCAGTACATGTTTAGAAAGTTTTTTTTTTAAGAAAAGAAAAAAAACCCTACACGAGAAGTCAGAAGATAGTTTCAAATTTAACTGCCCGTCAACACCTCCTTATCGCAGAAAATGCCCATATGAAGCTGAGACGGTCGAATTCGATCTGCCCTTCATTCAAACTGTTTTCTCTCTAATTTACACAACAACGGAGCGCTCCCGAGCACTGAACGACACGCGCCACATCGCCCATTTTAAGTTAAAGACAGATTTTATCTATTCTGATTCATAGACACACTTTGCCGTTTTCTTGAAGAATTAAGTAGACTTTACCTATTTATGCTATTCTAAGTTATTTTAACATTTTACATTTATATTTACACGTAGATGCAGTTACATTAGCCTACAATTCGCACTGAGCAAATTAAAACGAATCAAAGTATGTTGATTTCAACATTATCGGCCTACTTCTTTTGAACACAATTTATACGCCGTTTAAAAACAGTCAGTGCGGTTGTCTTGCACCAAATGTACTGTGCGTATTGTCTGAATGGGCTGTACACTTTAGAATTAGGCCTACTGACACTAAAAAAAAAAATGATGGGAAAATATACCTCCATTTTGTTCATGAATGTTAACTGGTTAAACACAGATCTGTCAGACTGGGGTAAACAGCGAATTTTGATAACAAGAAATGTCATTTTATAACTTTTGTTAAAGCCGCATTGATTGGTGTGACAGTGGTCTTTCTTCCTTTTTTCACAGAAACCCAGGAAAGGTGGCCCCAGATCAACAGTCTAAATTGGAACAATTTGTTTCGCTATCACTGTAACCATTACAACCATCAGTTTTTAGTGAGCAATTAAATATCGCTGAGAAACACTTACTGTCTTAAAATGTCTTGCCTACATTCCTGCAGTTCTAAGTCTGCGGGCAAATGCTTGTTGCTCACGTTCAGATCCACTGACGAAGACATAACATTACAATTGCATAATACTACATTTTTTTCGAGACGGGAACGCGAAGTTCAGTGAACCGGGCACGCAGAGATGCAACGCTGCTGGCGTAACGTGTCTCGCGCTGCAACGGGTGAACAGCGGGGGCACCTCACGCGCATTTTCCGTTGAGGAAGACGTCTGACCAAATTTGAGGTACTTTTACAGTTATATTGCTGTCCAAATAGTAAAGTGGACGAATGTGGGTTTTTTTTTTTGTTGTTGTTGTTTTGTTTTTATTAGAAATTATTAAAAATAAAAAACACTAGTGCCGCCCCTTATTTCGTTTAAGGGTGTATCAAAGATTAATTGCTGGCTATCTACCAAATGTTTCGCCCAGACATCGCTCGCTCGCTAACGGCCGTGTTAACGGATGACAAAGCTATCGCTAATACTTTAGAGAAAGCTAACAATATAAAACAGAAAATGATTTAACGTTAGCCAACAGTTAGCTGTCGTTACGTATTCTGCGAAATCCAGCTATTAGTTTTGATCGTTCTTGTTTTCCGTTATAGCTAACGTAGATGGCTGACTGTCCGGCCTCGGATATGGAGTTACATGAAGAAAACGTGAAACAGTTGGAGGAATTTAGCAAGGACCTCGAGAAAATGGTCGAGGTTATGGAAAATGTATCAGGTAAATACAACCCCAGCAATTGAAGTTCTGTGGAGTTTTCCGGCCTTAGCCGAGCATCTACTGACAATCCCCACGGTCTCTTTATTCGCACCCACTGCGGTTGTTTGTAGGCTTAGGCCACATATAGCTATGCAAATAATAAAAGTGGATTTCAGCCAACATTTTTCGTTCTTATACAAACAGTGAACGAGAAATGGCAACATGTAGCGTTAGGTGGCTTGTTGGATGGATCTTAGTTAGCTACCTAGCTAGAAACTTTATTGGCAGGTCATCCCTTTATGTGTTGATCTGCGTATGAGAATTTCACCATGTCACAAGGCCCATGGCCTACTGTGTCACCCAGATTACGCAGCTACGTGTTAGCTATATGCTATATATACATCCCCCGGTGTGTGACATGATTTATGGAACAGTTTGATAAAGCCGGATTGAACGAGTGTACAGGGTGTTTACTTTCACCCGAGGAGCAACGGTCTTAAAGAATGTCTAACGTTTTCATTCTGCTGTAGATCTAGCCGTGCAATGCCTCGTTAATGAGCTGTTACAGCACGGCGATGCGGGCTGTCTTCTCCTCCTTGTCCTTCATGATTTCAGTGCAGCTGACCTGGATGGCGTATGACATGGTGGTGCTGCGCACGGCTCCAGAGGTAGGGGAATCGCTCCGGAGACTGGAGGAGGAGTTTCTCCAGTGCAAGGCAGTCCTGGAGAGCACCTGCGTGGAGGCCCGCAGTAGGTCCAGCAGGAGTAACTGACGCGGATTTTCAATGGTGCCGTGGCTCAGTCCGCTTAGATCCTATGCCGTATGTGGAGCGTTCAGCTCTCCGAATATGAAACCCAGGGCAGCCGCTGATGCGCGCCCATAAACGTTGAGCTTATGCATATGACTGTTCTGGCCTGTTTTTTGTGCTCTTGATGGCATGTGCTCTGAGCAGACTGGATGCCAAAGGAGTGTGTTTTCATGGATCAGCATTGAACTGTGCCCAAATAAAAGATTGAGCTCTGTCCTGTCTGATTTGTCCGGGCTGAAGACCACAATCAACACATTTATATGATTACAAAAATGTGTGATATAATGGTTAAGGGAGAAGGTTAGAGGTTTGATTCTTAGGTGGAATGCTGTTGTTTTACCTGTGGGAATCCATTTAATCTGAAGTGCTTTTGTATACGTTCAGATGGTACAAATTATATTATTTTAAGGTATAACTTTAAACCAGGGAAATAGTGTGGTATAATGGTAAGGAGCAGGGCTTGTACCCCCAAAGGTTGCTAGTTCAAATCCCCACTGGGGCTCTGGTACTGTACTGCCTCAGTAAATATCCAGATGTATGAATAGATAAAACTGATTTAAGTTTTTCTGGATAAGAGCATCTGCTAAATGACAATAATATAAAGTAATAATTTCAACAGGACAGCAAACAGTTAATAGATCTTTTTTTGTGAAATATCATCTTACCAAAGGTCTTACAACCAAGTTTTCTGTTGGTGAATAATCCCTGAAGCACCCACACACACCTAAGATAAGATGGCTTTGTGTTTGCATATGTGTTTGCGATGGACAGAGCAGAGGATAGCATGGTGAATGATGAGCTGTCCAATAGACCCTGTGAGCCTTGAGTGTGTGCACCCTGCTGTGTGTACGATGGCAGATATGGGCACCTTTTTCTTGTATTTACCCTAATTTCCCTTGAATTTCCTTTGAAACATTCCTTCAATTATTTAATAGAGCACCCTTGAAGGAATTGTCTCAGAATGGATTGCATGGAAACGATTTGAGGTAGAGCAGACATGAAAAGCAATGAGGATTTTTACAGCATAGTAGAAGACATGTAGATCAACAGTAGTAATCAATTTCATATGAGCTGTCTTAGCTTGACTGACAATCAACCAGGGTGAAATCCTAGTGGAATGTCTTGCAGTGATGTATAGTGTGATAATTTGTAGAGAATGCAGACAAACGCACAGAGAACATCAAAAGTTAGTACACCCATCATGGTTTAAACTTTTACAGCAAATCTTCTTTGAATTATTATTTGCGGACAATAGAACTGAGCTAATCTGAGAGAACTCTAGGCTGAAGCTGTTGTGCCTAAATCTCAGTACTATCAGTAATAGCCAGCTGCAGACAGCGGGGTCTCTGCATTGATCAGGAGCGGAATTTCCTGGGTTTCGTTTATGATATTTTATATTTAATGTAGTTAATATAGTGTTTAGTGATAGTGGAGTAGTGCACACACAGTTTTCCAGGGCCAGCACTGCAATCTGACTGTGTAGTTGTGGGGCATGCAAAGCCACTTTCTGCGCGGTTATCCTGTAAGTGAACCTTGTCTGTGAAACTTGGCAACGGGAGACACGATGGCCGTTTGATATCTTAATGCTGCTCATTTGGGAACTGGCAGGACTCCTTCACATATCTGTTGCTTTGTATTTATTTTTTTCTCTTATGTCTCTGTAGTTACTCGTATAGACAGGTCAAGTGTCTGATGAATCAGGAATAAAGGTCTCTAAGCCTGCCAAAGACAGCAGTTAGTTTGCATGGAGGGCGATTATGGTAATCCTTACCCCCAGCGTTGCCGCAGACACAGACATAACAGCACATGTCTGTCTCTCAAGCCCTCCAGGGAATTTCAACTTTTTTAATAACTAAACTGCCCACAGGAGGTGTCAAGGTTATCATGTTTGTGTGTGTTTTTAAATTGTATTTTGACAACTGTGCAAGTTGTGATAAAGATGAAAGAGATAGATCAGGCATGTAAAGATTGAAGAACATTTGACCTGGTGGTTGTAATGCATCAGTGCATTTACATTTAGTCATTTAACAGGTGCTCTTATCCAGAGTGACTTATAAAAGTGCATTCAATAGCCTAGGTCAGCAGTCAGGTTTCCCAAACCTCTCCTGGAGGACCCCTTGTCCTGCATGTTTTAGATCTCTCCCTGCTCGAACACAGCTGATTTAAATGATCATTTTGTTATTAAGCAGCTTCAGGCGTTCATGACGGGTTGATCATTTGAATCAGCTGTGTTGGAGCAGGGAGAGATCTAAAACAAGCAGGACAAGCAGTCCTCCAGGAGAGGTTTGGGAAACACTGGCCTAGGTAATTAGGTGCAGAGATACTAAAACATTTGTGCCATCCTTGAAATGCAGTGCCATTGTATTAAGCATTTCCACAGTGGGGTTAATGCTATCAAAGGGCGTACAACTTTATGCTATTACTTGTACTTAAATTGTACAACCATAAATGCTACAAGTTGCATTGTCACGAGGCATAAAGCAACCGAGCATAAGTCAATGCAAAAGCTTGAGGTGCCAACAAGCTTGTCTGCTTCACTGTTGCTGCACTGTGCTGGGATTTTATCATTCTGTGAAGCACTCAATGTACTTAATGTCAGTGTAGTTAATTGCATCTATATTTCACAACCTCACAACCAAACAGCTCCCTCTGGAAAAAGTATCAGGACCTTGCTGTCATACTCTCTGCAGTAGGTGATTTCACTGTACTTTACTCCGGCAGCATGTTTTTGCTATAGGAGGTTGTGTGTGGGACCTGCACTCTCCTGAGATGTAGCTTTTAAGACCACGCTCTAACCACAGCAATGCGATCACTGTGAGCCAGCTACCCTTTAATGGCAAGCTTAGAAACTTTTGGACTTGAAGGCAATTGTTTTCAGTATGTGACCATTGGCCTGTGCATGCGAAAGTGAAGCTGAAAGTCTGCCTGAAATGATGCAACTTCATTGCCGTTGGATGGTAAAGGGGGAACAACTGGCATCTGCAGCTGAGTCAGACAGATCAGGATGAACATGTGCTTAAGGACTGGTGTCTGCAGGTGCAGCGCGCAGGCGTATCTCAGAAAGAGTCACAAAATCAATGTAAGTAGGACACACAAGGCAATACAATTTTATTGGATTAAAAAAAAGTTAAATTTCATGAATGAGGCAATGAAAGCTCTATTGTGTGACAGAAAGTTTGTACATCTCACTTTTCTCGAAAAGATAGTGTGGTGCCATTACAGTTAGATTTATGAACTCGCCTTGCTGTGTTCATTGTTTGTGCCACACCACGAAGTTTGAATGCTCCTCAGCACCACGCACCTGGGTAGCCAGCTACACAAGCCTTTACAAAATGAGTATGACAAATCAACTTAAATTACAGAAAAAAATACTTGGTTTGAAGAAAGACAAAACATTAAATATTTAGTCGTGGTCAATGGCAAGAGGCACATGTTTTCATCAAAATATGTATTTGTGCCATACTGGTGTGAGAGCACCCCCTGCTGGCTGCCTGTGTCAGACTCCACACCCTGTGAAGCCAGACACAGCAACTTACCATGCTAAGAGCAGTGTGTTCTCTCTCCAGCAATTCTTCAAATGAAGCCTTTTGTCCTTTTAATATTTTAGAGAATTGTCCGTTGCACCCATCCCAAATGTGACTATCTGGTGCTGCGGCTCGCCTGTCCCGCAGATGAATGGAGGGGGGTGGTCAGTAACCTGCTGGGTGTGTCAGTAAGCACTGCCTCTGTTGTCCCGACCCGCGGTCCTTCGCATCGATCAGCAGCAGCGGCATGTGCATGTGGTGCTCGATGATGTCCCTCACCCCCTGGAAGTTCTGCCGAGTGAATGAACCAATCACCCATCAGCGCATGTGTCCATTTTGCAGTTACAGTTATTCACTTCCATGTGTTAATACATTTAATGCACTTATTAACTTTCATCGGCAGACTTATCCAGTGGCAAATTAACAGAACGTTCATGCCATCTAGCAGAACATAGTGGCTACTGTGCATCTGCTATCTCAGGGTTAGGTAGGTAGGCTAGGTAGATAACCCTGGCTCTGTAGAGCCAGAGATGTTTTTGTTTTGTGCCATCTGGGCTCTTAATTACAGTGATTCAGTTATCACATGAAACTAATTCAGGTTGTGGTGTGATGGAGATGCTTCAGATTTCACCTTCGCTAATGTAACATAACTGATCTACTTAATTGATCATAAAGTTAGATACATCTTGGGGACGACTAGGGCTGCCTATCAGTGAGACGGACCTCTTCATTGTAACACATGGGTTTGGAGCTCCGCCCTGTGTTCATTCTGTGGTAGTGCAGGTGTGAGTTTTCCCTCCCTTGCATTCACAGTGAGAATGACTGATTGCTGCCATACCTCACGACCCTTGAAGCCGGTTCCCAGCAGGAAGGAGTCCTGCTCGCTGTGGTAGCGGATCTGGATGTTGTAGACTTTGCCCTGGTACAGCACCATGAGAGTGTAGGGCTGACTGGAGGAGCGCTTTGAGCTGTCCCGGACCAGGAACGTTCCATCCTGAAACACAAACCCCAAACCCTCAGTACACGCGGAACACAGGCACATGCATGCATGCACGCACACACACACACACACACACACACACACACACACACACAACATGCACACACTTGCAAATTCATGCACACGTTCAAATTCACACACACACTTTGATATGCAAGTTCCAACAATTACAATATATTCTTTATTTTCTCCACCAGTGATTGCAACCAGAACAACACATACATCTTACAGTTACTGTTATCCCTATGTGCTGTTAATTTATTTAGTAGATCCCCTAGATCAGGACAACTTATGCAGCATTGGAAATTACAGTGATAGAATAATTTTACATTTATTCATTTACATTTAGAGAATTACAGAATAATGTTTCTTTCTGACATTATATGGCTATTAGGTATATGTGTTAGGCATTGTCTCTCACTAAAATAAAAAATTTATTTATAACTATTTCTTTGATGATCTTTACTAACAATTAAAAAATCATGTTGATCACAGTGGCATTACACATTTTTAATGGAAGGTGTTAAAATTTTGCATAGCTGTGGCTGCGTGCCTGTGATGACAGGTGATACAGGCCTGTCAGCGGGCAGAGAACAGGGGACACCTCACCTGGTTGATCCGTCTCAAGCAGTCCTCTGCCTGCGGCCGTGTCACCTGGCCAACGTACCAGTGGGGGTCCAGATCCTGCACACACACACACACACACACAGTGACTCACCACTGTAGGGCCAGTAAGCCCAAACAGTAAAGCTATGAAGAAAGGCAAAAGTACATTTGCTTTCATGTGTGTGAGTGTGTGTGCATTGGGTTGTTTACCTGCTCGTCCTCTGGCTCAGGGTCAGGGATTGGAGGTCGCTGGGGTTGTGGGGGCGGCCTCAGGATTCGGTCCGCCTCACCCCTCGAGCTGGAACGGTGAACGTTCACACCTGTCGATAGCACAAAAACGTACACCCTTACGAAGAATGACACTGGCACTCAGACACAGGAAGAGGGCGCTCAGTGAAGCCCCACCCTAGAGACAGGAAATGTTCTCACCACGTTTCTGAAATGTTACAGCTGACATAGGTTCAGGTGCAGTGCTTACCTGGCTGCAGTCTGGAGGGGAGGGATGCACTGGAAGGGATATTGGGGGGCATGTTGGAGGGAGATGGCACATACCTGACACAAAGAAGAGTCACAGTATTACTTTATACCCTGGTAGGACACATCCAGCAAAACAGATGGGTAGGACGTAAGCTACGCTAGTTGCCCTGTGTGTTGGATTCTGCTACGCAAATAGTTACAAAGGATCAATTAGGAGTGTCTGGGCAAGTAAGATGGAGGTTACCTGTCACCAGGAAGAGGGGCGCCGGGGAGCCCTGGCCGAGGGGGCAGGCTCCTGGAGGGGAGGGGAAAGGTGTTGGAGTTGAAGGCACCTGGAAGCGGTGGTTTGGGCACTGGGGGAGAGAGAGGGGGCGGTCCAGGCAATGTGAGAACAGTCAGTGAAAGAAGGCCATGGTGAGGCTTTATGTTTCAGCATTTCATGTTAGACTGAGGAAGGACAGTGAATTCAAACAGGAAGCACAAAAGTTTCGTACAGCTACTTACCATCATCCTGAAACTGTAATTGAAAGAAGAGAAATAAACCATATTAAATCAGCATAAAGAGGCAGCAGTGACACGGTACAGAAGTATTGTGTCGATCAGTGCAGTATTGAAATACGTCAATACATTCTTTTGTGGTTTTGACTTTGGTAGGGACATGCTCACATTCTGGAGTTAGGTAGTAGACGCTGTCTCTATGCTGTAATTTTGCTCTTTTCAGATTATGAATGCTAATTTTTCAACTCGCATTTTTCTCCTCCATCATATTTGAACTACAACATATATGGAAGATACTTACGTCATTTCTTTGGTCAAAGGGCCTGCAGAATAAAAAAAATACATTGTATGTCTCATTATTGTTGCATAACTGAGCAAACTTCTTGTGATTGTTTTATTTGGATGTCCAATCATTAATCATTAGTGTGAGCAGAAAAATGTGAGAACCTATGGCTGCATTAGGAAGACATGACAAAACAAATTCAGCACTTGACTGTACAAAGTACAGGAATTTTTGGTATACAAGCTTTTGGTCTGCATGGTTTTGAATAAAATATGGAATTATTTGGAATATATGGGATTATATGGAATATTTCCTTGTACATAAATCAAGGGGTGTGTCTGTCTCTATGTCTAACTCTCTGTCTGTCTGTCAGACCTGGTATTAAGTGTGTGCCTGCTAGCACTGTCTGTCTGAAGTCCATACCAGACATTAAGTGTGTGTTTCTATGTCTGTCAGTCTGTGTCCACAGTCCAGACCTGGTGGTGAGTGTCTGTCGGCTCACAGAAGAGGCACTCCTGCTGACTGCTGGTCCTGGGATGGGAGGTTTGGCCATCATCAGAGGTGGGTCTCGGGGTTTATCTACTACTGGAGGTCTGGGGACATCATAATGAAATAAAGTCACTCACAACCTGTCAGGCACAGCCAAGCACAGTCACACAGAGTCAAACACAGCCAAAAACATTCAAACACATCCAGTCAGATACAACCAAACGTATTCACACACAGCCAGACACAGGCAAACACGTTCACACATAGTCAGACACAGCCAAGCACAGTCGCACACATGCAGTCAGGCACTGCCCGACAGCATGACACTCTTTCAGACACTTATATGCACAGCAATGAAGTGATACAAGACCAAAGACACCTTCTGGCCCTGCAGCATTAGCTGAGTGGGAGGGGAGAGGAGCATTAGCATGCTCAGCGGGGAGAAACACAGGCGAGGGGGAGATGAATTCTGGTATATGAAGGTGTTATGCAGAGGAAGGGGGGAGAATGTGCACAGATGTTAGTGAGGGTGAGGGAGGAGGAGAAGGGGAAATGGAAAAAAAAAAATGTCACACTTGCATCAATTTGTTACTCAAATTTAAGGGCAAAGCGTCACAGTGGTTAGCTTGAAAGGCTAAGGAGCAGCCAACTCAAAACCACAGATAAAAATGACCCCCTTACCTCCTGGGTGGTGTACCAGACTGTGGGACACAAAATAGCACAGCTATTATGAGAACAGGGTTGACAATACTGGCGACACAAGTGCACCAATAGTGGGAATGTTTTTTTTTTTCTGAAGCAGAATTAGGGCTGATATGTAGAACATTATGTGGACCCTACATACTAAAGAGCATTGGGTTGCCATGCTGGGGATAATTCGCATTATTATTGCTATTAGTTTCTATTATTATTGTTACTTGTACCACCAGGGGGCGAATTTGCTAAAGCATGAACCAAACCCATTGTTTGGTCAAACTGTCTGTTTTAGCCCCGTAATTGTCACGGTGGAGACCGTTAGTATCTACGTTAGCTCGTAAGAGCCATCAATTGTATTTTACAGTTGAAATGTTGCTGTGACTTACAGCACAGTATTTGGGTACAGCAAAAGGAAAACAATGGCAGGTAGACATGTAGTAGTCCCATAACTCAAATGAACAGAAAATGTAAACTTTTAAAGGGATAAGATTAAAGTAAATGTCTTTCCAGCACCGTGTGAAATTTAGCTGTACAGCTGAGCACAACATAAAAATTGGCTAATGAAGAGGATAAATGGAGACCAAACTGAGATCACATTTTGACAGAACAGGATAAATAAGCCGTTACTCAAGTCCAGCGACTCAAGCCTAGTAATACAGGACACTGTAAAGATGAACAAGAAAATGCTGGCAGACTTTTGAAAGCCCAAGACAGGAATTTCCATGTCCACCGTCACTGAATCCTCACTGAATTCATCATCACTGAATTCACATATGTAAGCCTGAGTCATGGATGCAAGGCCTTTATCCACCAAAGCGAGTGGATGTTTCTTTTATTGACAGGATGTAGCAAGAGCTATATGAATAATTAATGTACCGTTTAAGCCTCTAGGTCCAATAGAAAAAATAACAGATCTATAAATGATTGCTTCTGTGACTGAAATAATGAATGAGTGAATGGACGAAGACAAAGCAGGGAGATGAAGCAGAACTCACCCTCCCACCACCAGCAGACTTCCTTTCTGAAATGACATACGAAACACATCAGTATTGGAATGCTTTAGAGCTTCTCATAACCAGTTCACTGTCACCCCTTTACCAGTAAATGACAATGGTATCTCGCATGACGCAATACGCTCAATTCATGGTTCACTTTGATAAGGAAGGTATTGATGTCCTGAACTAGCGTAAATCAGACGTCTCTCTGGGTAGGAGCTGGTTGAAAACCCCTCCAAAAAAAAAACTTGCTTTGTTAAGATTGATCAACAGTCCTTTTTGTTAAAAAAGAACTTTTTTTCCAGAAGTGTTTTTAATTTCGTCAGCTGTAAACATACACATAAGTGCTAACTAATTTGCTTACTAATTTGCAAAAACGGCATAGCTGTCTTTTTTCAGGAACTAGGCTTTTAATGATAAGAGAAATGGAAGTATCTGTTGCCTGCAGATGTGTCAGTACAATTGTGGCACTGACATGCAACTGTATACGCGCCACAGTCAGGAAGGAATATTGTTCCCTTTGGCAGTTAAGATGAAGTCTGGTGTTGTTCATAGGGAGTAGGGACGATTATGGTGAATATAACCCTGCATGCCACATGGCATACACCTGGTAGGCCAGGCTAGGGTGAATCAGACGAAAGCAGTTTTCTTGTGTGTGTGTGTTTGTGTGTGTTGTGTGTGTTTGAGCATGTGGTGTGTATAAGCGTGTGTGTGTGTGTGTGTGTGTATGAGCGTTTGTGTGTTTGAGCATGTGGTGTGTGTGTGTGTGTGTGTGTGTGTGTGTGTGTGTATGCGCGTATGTGTGCAGTACCTGGCAGCGGGGACTCTCTCTCTGGGAGTCCAGGCAGACAGCGCTCCAGAGTGGTGGGCTTCTTGCTGCGATCCACCTGGGGGGCAGGGGGGCCGGGGGAGGCTGCGGGACAGAGGTTCTGTCACACCTGCTAATGCCCGCCGAGGAGAAATACCCTCACGCTTGAAAGGGCTGACACCCGCAGACAAAAATACGGCCTGAGACGACGCAAACTTACGCTTGGAAGATCTTAGGGGCCTCTGAGGGGACTGCTCGCGGCGGGGAGGGGTGGGCCCGGCCAGCTGTGGAGACAGAGGGCGAGGGCGGGGCAGAGAGGAGACTGAGGATGTTTGTTGACATGAGGGCTGTACAATTTTCATTATTACTGTTACTACAAAGGAACAAGCTCCCATAGGGGTATAAGAGGCATATTACACAGGTAGGGGGGTATACTATTTATAGGTATGAGTGGTGCCTGTGATCTAGTGACTCACTCTAGTGATACAGTAACATCACTATGACCTAGTGACTGTGATGTATAGTCATATGCTTCTCTTGTCTAGTCAGGTTAACACAATTTAACTTGTGATAGGGTTTGAATAGTGTTCTGCTCACACTCACTGGTTTGGCAGTGTTGTTAGCTTGGCCTGACACTGTTGCTCATTCAGCTTGAATGGATGCACTTCTGTTCTTTTGTTAGGAAGTCGCTCTGATTAAGAGCGTCTGCTGAATGAGTGTAATGTAATGTGATGCAATGAGTGGCATATTGGATTACAAAGTGTCAGGGATATGTTATGCAGGCATGGGTGCGTATGTTCAGTGTAGGTGGTGAGAAGTGAGAGGTGGCAGGCAGAGTGGACTCACGCTGGGGCGGATGCTGGCAGGGAGGGGCGGTCCAGGGCTGGGGCGCTGAGGGGGAATGGGGGGCTGGCTGTTCGGCGCCTTCACAGACATGCCACGGTTCCGGTTATTATCTGCCCACGCAACCACAAGAGCGCAGACACACACACAGATAAGCACAGACACACACGCACACGCACGCACACACACAAGCGCAGATACACACAAAAGCATACACATGCGCGCACACACACACACACAAGTACAGAAACACACACACACGCATATACACATATTAAAACCACACCATTAATTTCAAGAGCACAAATCAGCGTTTGACACAACCATTTGATTAATACACTGCTCGATCTCTCTAAACAATACTTGCTGTGTAATCCTCTACAGAGGCCAGGCGAGCCTTCTTAATGGAAACTGAACCCTGAGAACCGACTGTGCAGCTGCTGCCAGGCCCTACGGCTGCCACTTCCTGCCCCGCACAGCTGAACACGGCGCCGACACATCCGGTGTGTCGCTCCAGCGCGTCACCCTCCACATTACCTATGTACTGGCTGTCCTCCATAGGCTTGGCGGGGCAGATCTGACGGGGTAGTTCATCAGGGGGTTCGGATGGGGGCGGCTCGTAGTCGTTGTCATTGTCGCTTTCAGCCCCTCCCCGCACCATATTGGGCTCGTCCTCGTTCGGGGATTCATAATCTCCCCCGCTGCCCTCTTCATCGTCGTCTGCGTTCGGGCTCTCATAGTCATCGTCACTTGGGTCCTGGGGCGGTGACAGTCGAGGGTTGTTATTATGATTATTATATTTTCTTTCTGTAGACGTTAAGGCATCCTTACCCATATCATATTTATTAGTACATTCTTTTTATGTATCGTCCATTTATCCAATTAGATGAAAGAATTAATGCCTAAAGGGCACAGTAACAGTGCTCTGCCTGGGTATCAAACCTGCAACCCTCAACTTACAAGCAAGGTTCCTTAACTAGTATGTCACTTTGCCGATCCAATAAGAGAGGAATAACTCAGAGGTATAACCAGAGGAAGTGGGAGTGGGATAAATAAAGAGGGACAGCCACAAAGGGAGATCACATAGGATGTCACATTAAGATGACATCACAGAGGGAGGGAGAGAGGACACTAATGTAAGTTGGGGAGGATGATATAGAACCAGAGAGACCAACAGAGTAACTCACAAACTCTTCAGAGTCCCAGCCAACATCCTCCGGAACAGCAGCTACAAAGAGAGCATTGTAAGGCCCGTGTTCCGTGTCTGAGTAGACAGCTTAATATTTTGATCAGTGACCACAGTAACCATTCAGAAATGCAAACACCTGTACCTGGCTCTGTATACTTATACGGTGTTGATCTGTGGAGGAATCAGAAAACGATCGATTATGAGCTGAGACTGAATCTTGGATCCTTTTTTTTGCATTCAGTGGTCTCAAGACAAAATTACATACTGGAAATCCTGTAAAACTGAGAAGCTAACATGAAAAAGTAAACTTACTTTTTCTGAAAAAATCCCCTCTTCTCTTCTTTCTTGTTGATTTCCTGGCAAATTTTGGAGATCAGCCTACAAAAGGAATGCATGCATGCACATGAATGTATAGGGATTGGAAGCATGCAAAAAATGTGTTAAACTAAAAAATAATTGAATGTTGTGTTTAATATATATATAAACATGCAGGGCATATTTATTATATAATTTTTACTTGCATAAATATAGTTTTATGCATATATTGTAGAATATACTTTAGACTGATGTATATTATTAAATTTTGGCAATAATATATGAAGAAAGTTGCATTAGATGCTGCATTAAAGTAGTAATTAATTACTTACATTTTTGAATTTCATACATTGCCATATAATGTTTACTACTTTTTCAGGGGAGTTCAAGCACCCAGTTGCATTTTTTTTTTCTTCATTTCAAGTGTTCAGGTGTTTGGAGCAGGTCACATGCTCATTTCCGAGGGCTGTGATTGGTGAGTTAGGATTGCCTGTAGTCAGGAGGTTTAGTTCTGGCAGGATGTGGTAACAGTGTACCAGACCGCTCTGTTGTGAGCGCGCTCTCTCCACATCCCCCTCTTTTTTTGTCTAAAATTAGCTTGCAAAACTGTGCCCATAAGCATACACCCTTTCATTCTTTCAGATTTCAGCCTCTGAGCATTCGGCATTTCCTCACCATTTTGTTTGTGAAAAAGAGTGTGGGTCTTTCTCTCTTATCTCTCACTCTCTCACACACGATGCTCATTGTTGGTGTTTTTTTCCATGAACTATGACATCATAAAGCACAAGCCGGCGGTGAATTTGCACCATTTTGCAAGAGCAGCTGAACTCCCTTATGGAAAAGTACAGTACTATATCGCAATTTATGCCAATGTAAACAAAATATATGCCATATATTAGGGCTGGGCGATTAATCGAATCTTATTTTCAATTACGATTTTGCCTTCCAACGATTATGAAAACAAGATAATCGAGAAAATGCAATTATTGTGCCGCATTATTTATCGAGATATATGTATATATATAATTCTATATATACATATAATATATCTTTTTTTTTTACTTTTTTAAATTTGTTTTTCAGTTAAATTATAATTAACCCTTTTACGCGTATGGTTACACCGGTGTGATTTGCCGTGTAGCGTGTATAAAACCGGGTGCGATTAGAACACTAGACTGGAAAAATTCTAGCTAATTGTAGCTTGGAGGAAACAGCGATTTAACTTTAAAAATATAGCAAATGCTAACTGAAAACCATGAAAAGCTTAATAAAGCTAATGAAAACATAACAAACCATGTAAAAACATAACAAACCAACGTACACACACTACATAGCATAAAATAAGTTACATGCGATAGGAAGTTCAAGAAAATCCACCTTTAAAAAGACAAGTGTTTTAAAAGTTCAATAAATGCATGATATTTCAGTCCATGAGTAATTGTGTTAAATAATCGTGATCTCAATATTGATCAAAATATATGGTGATTTTTGCCGTAATCAAGCAGCCCTACCATATATACAAACCCATACCCCCTAAAAACCACCATACAAAGCATAAAATAGTCAGGCCTGTTGAATTAAAAGCAGAACATTGAGGGTTTAGATATGGAGCAAAGGTCCTTGCTCAGAATGCCTTTGGAAAGTCCCAGCTCTACAAATGGGCCTCTCAGTATTTGCAAGATTTGATAAGTCGAAAACCTTTTTCTGAATGTTGGGCCATGCTGTGTAAATAGCAATCGAATTGTCAGGTCACCGTCTGAGGTTGTTCATTCTCTAACGGGAGAGGAGTGGTGAGAGTCCTAAATTAATGCCCTCTGCACCCCCCAATTTCCCAGGATTTTTCATTCCAGCTCTAAAGTAGCCTGTACTATTAGCACTTCCTGTTTCACGTTCCAGGGCTATATAAGGAAAAACACTGTCAGCACCACAGAGCGACTTCAGTTATATGAAATTGCAGAAGAGCTTTTATATGTTTTACATTTTATGTAATCTTTATATCTGCTGTTGTAACATCTTCATGCCTGGGTATTGCTTGGCAACCTTTGTGCAGCCTTCAATTTATAAAGTCTCTTAATAGATTGACAACTTCTCTGTCACTCCAACCATGGCGCCTCCCGCCGTGCCCTTTTCAGGGAGTAGCACATGGGGGTATGAAGGTGTCCCTGACATGGAAGTGTCTTGGTGCACATGGATGTAGCCAAAGAGCAGCAGGCTGTACTCACGGGGCGTGAAGTTTGGGGAATTTCTGAAGGTCGTTGTCCGACATGTTCTAGAAAAGAAAGATAGAAAGACGGAAGAGCGCTACTCAGATCATCTGTTCCAACAACATCCCAGCAAGTGTCTGTCCTTTGTTTTGGACGTTAAACGGCAAATGACTAAAATCATGAGTGCTAGTCACACCCCTGCCTGTAAAATCCCTCCTACATCCATTTCCCCCTGGATCCTGCAGCTTTTTCTCTGAAGGGGTAAAAGGAGATGGGGAGGGGGGGGCATTTCCTCATTTCATTAGTGACTGGGCATCGCCCGGCACGTGGAGCTGAGCTGGCACCTCTCGGCCATGCGCCCTGTCTGTGGCACCCTGACTCACACTGCACGCCCTGCAGAAACGCCCTGCAAGGCGACATTTTCTACCTGCCACCATGGAGACGACTGAAGGCCATTAACTAAAAAAGAGCTATCATTGCTGTTGCTGTGGTTGCCACTTATCGTAGTCATTGTCGGCCTTTGCAGTTTTGCAGATGCACGTACCGCAGCTTCATGACAGATAACAAAAAATGCAGTGTACTCATACCACAATGTCGGAAATATGTACGATGCGTATTATTAAATGGCATCTGTCCATGTGGATATCTTTGTGTGTATCGATGGCTGTCAACTCACCAGGAACCTCGGCCCATTCATGCTGCACTTCATGATGACCTTGTCACATCCTGACAGGTCCAGCTGTGAACACATAAGGTGTGGGGTCAATGTAAAGGGCAGAGCATGTAGTTTTAAATTGCATGGGTGTGATGCATGCTAGCTTCACAGCTACCAAGTGCAACACTCAGGGACTCACTCCCTCTTCCTGTGTTGAGCCATTTGAGCACTGCTAAGCTGAGACTGGGAGAACTAGTGTGGGCCAGGTAAAGACAACAGCAGATACTCTGCCAAAAAAAAGATGGAATCTCTTTGTCATGTCCCTGGGGATAATGACTTGCTTGCAACTTTAATCCAAAGTGATGCATTTGTTATGATTCCCATTTCAAAAGTCATATTTAAAGGGGCATACAATATTTATGTATGTTTAGTGCAGGTTAGGACCATTGATCAAACTACCTAACATGAATGTCTTTGTGAGAAATTTTGCACTTGAAATGGGATTGTCTAAATAAGTGTAGTGGTAAAATGTAACATCTGCCTTTCTCTTCCCAAAGTGTGATTGGTTGTGGTTATGCCTGTTTTATTCAGTGCTTTACAGTTTCTCATGACTTATGGCACCAATATCATATGTTTAACCTAGCAGTTCTCTTATGATTTCACACTTAACAAATTATGACCTGGGGCCATCAATCACTGAGGTGTAGATATAGACTGAAAACTTCTCTGTCAAGGCTCCACCAGAGACTTGAACTGGATCTGGCTCTGTGGCCCATTCAAATCAATTGCTATATAACTCCCAACAAGATTAAAATGGCTGTTTTTGATACTTAAAGTTCAACACATCCTATGAAGATATTTAAGTATATTTAAGTATATCAATCTCACTCTCTAGTATGCATGTACACTCACGCACAAACGCACACACACACACACACACGCACACACACACACACACACACACACACACACACACACACACACACACACACACACACACACACATCAATAAACACAAATTTGACTTCCACTTTCAAATCCACATTCACTGAAAAAAAGGCCTGAAAAATAACTGAGGCACAGGGCTGTTCTGAGAAACTCAGCTCTGGTTCTGGTTCAGGCACCAGCCGATCTGGCCCTCCACTTCAGCGGCCCCCGGTACCACAGCCCAGCTGTGTTTCTACCCCACATAGCCCCAAACTGAAACATTAACCAAACCCAAGACAGATGGTGGGGACTAAAGATTGAGTCTAAAAAAGCCTCACCTTCCTCATGTAGTCTGCCAGCCGCGGCGGGTTCCAGTTCATGACCTCCGCCTTGGACGGCACGTTTCCAAAACTCATCTTGCCCCTGGTCTGTTCACGTTCTCCTCTGGAGTCGGAAAGAAACACCCCGGGGGAGTGGGCGCAGAAAGCGGGGTGAAGGTGAGAGCAGGGGCTGGGTGGTGACTCGTCTCTCCCTTTCTGCTCATTTATATCCCGCCCGTCATGCTCGCCCTTGGAGGCCGCTCAGAAAATGGCTCCCCTCGCCTGGATGCTACGCCCTCCGTCGCTCCTCGTTTGGCTGTGGGTGGTGGGGGGGGGGGAGTACGAAGTCCTGACCGGCGCTCTCTGAGAGAGAGAGAAAACAAGGAGGCCTCTGCACTCACGGCACACCACGGACGAGAGAACGATTACGCCACAAACGGGTATTGAGAGAGAGAGACGAGGGGCTAGCACACAAAAAAAGAGAGAGAAAGGGGCGGACTGCAGCTCACTCGATTAAATCCTTCCTCTTGCGAAATCACGTCTGGTGTGATGACATGCCTCCCGCTGTAGGTGAGGACGAGAAACACGCCCAGAAGCGAGGCCTAGGGTTGTTCAAAAAAGCCTCGTCTTATGACTCCGTGCCCCCTGCTACCACCGCGCAGAAAAATGGATATGTAAAATAATAAGTCATGGACAGACAGACATGACACGGGCCATCAAGCGCTGCATGAGGATTCTGAGAAAAAGACAGAAGAGAAAAAAAACTTCACACTTCCTCCTGCGCTTCCTGTTGATGATTGCAGCGGCAAATAGGGGAAGTACAGTCCCACATAACAGAAATCACATTGAACGCCACGGCCCCTGTGTCAGTGAAGGATATAGACTCATTACTCTAACAGCCCTGAAACCTAACAGTTTATTATTGATGCAATGTTGGAAGCTGCACAATAGACTGTGGGGCAGAGTTTACCTTTCAAACAAGTGAGAGAAGAGTGGCCTACATATTAGCAGTAGGTGTGCATTAACTGCTGTTTGTACCAGTGCAGAGCTTCCTCTCCCCCCTCAAACGGCATTTTTAAATAAGCGATTGGTGAAGACAGATTTACCTCCTCTCTGGCATTCAGGCATTAGTGCACAGTGTCTTTCGCCTTTGCCACGTGGCATGTGTGGATTTGTCTTTGACTCCAGTTTGCATGAATAAAACCAGCCAAACAATGAAGTTTAAATACCAAAAAGTGTGGCCGATCTCCAGCACCTCAGAATGTTCAGAATTCCTTTGGAATTCCATTGACAGCCAAGTAATATTTATGGGCAGCATGCTGTCAATGAGACAAAGAAATTTAGCCACAGAAAAGACATTTTCAAATTCTGTGAAAAACCAGTGTTTAATTTCTTGCCACAACAATTTAATTCATTATTTTGATATGTGTGATGCGTGTCCATCATTCCACAAAACATTGCTAAGACTGTTTGTTAATCAGCGTGGATGTAGATATGTTTTAGTCTGCACCTGTCCACAGGTATTTGTTTTATTAGAATGCTTTGTGCAAGTGTTGTATATCTGGGTTCAGGCAGAAGGCTGATGTCACGTCATGCATGCCCCACACTGTTGCGCCTACAGTTTCTGTAAACATTATCGCTGTGATCAGGCCACATCAGAATCATGTGACATCATGAGAGAAACGGTCTCATTTGCCCGGTAAATTTTTATCATACTACCTAATTGCTCTTTTGAAACTAGACATTCTGAGAATGTTGCATTTTTTCAATTAAATATTCAAATAAAAAATTCCCCTTGACTTCAGAGAAGCAAGTTGGCCAGCCGCACTGTAAAATGTGCATAGGTTGGCCTAACTTGTAAGTTCGTTAATAGTTTATTATTTTTAAAATTCCAGGCTACGCTCGTGGAAACCAGAAAGATGGCCTTTCAAAATCTCTCAAAAGCCCTCTTCAGAATTGGATACGTTTTAATCTTTAATGTGAGAGAACAAGGATGGTAGCCTTTGGGTTCTAGTTCATTTGAAAGCATTTTGATCTCATGTTCACCTGTGTTCAATTGCTCATTGCCAGCTAGTAATCATTTAAGACTGTCTTTTAATGAAGGTATACTTGTAAATATGTATAAATTATGTAAATATGTAAAAAAAAATTATGGCAACATGTAAAGGGCACAGGGTAACATAACAATATCCAAAAACTGTAAGAATGTAGACTAAGTCACTCTGGACAAGCTAGGCAACTGTGATGTACTGATCAAATGGATGTTTTTAGAAAATTTGCTTCACACTTTGTTTTCACATAATGTGGCTAATAGTTACCACCAGCAAAATGTAGTAATGCTCTTCCAATTTTTGAGTAACTTTCCTTTCTTAAAATCATCAACAGATTTGCGCAGTATCTCCTTTGGGTTGTCGGAGTAGTTTAGCTGTTCTCGAGCTACCATTTACTATTGACTGGAATCCAATAACAACAGTAAAAACCTGGCTTTACACAAGGCTCTCTCTCTCAGCCTTGTAGACAACAATACAAGTGTGTAGCCTGGGCTAGCTGGATATGATACTAAACTAGTTAAGATAGAGAGTTAAGCATTTACAGCTAGAGGCTCTGACTGACCACAGACTGGAGGGCCACCTCGCTTCTTACAGCAAGGAATGAAAGACATCCTCACACAGCCATGGAAGTAATCACATGCAAATGTGACTTCTACAACCAGGAGTGTATGTTCATTACTATAGGCAGGATAAATTAGAGTTGTTCAACAGTCAATAACCTACCAATATTGGGCATGTAGCAGTTTGATTGAACTACATTTACATTTATTCATTTGGCAGACGCTGTTTTCCAAAGCAACTTACAAGTGAGGCAGAGTACAGCATAAGCAAAAGCCAACTGTTTATGTTGTCTGCACGGTTTGGTGATGTAATACAGAACTGACCCCTCCACCAAGCATATAATACGCTTACATTTTCAAATATAGAAACGTCTTTGGAATCCACTGCTACTTGTGATTCAAGAGTTCAGACACGTTTTTTTACTTTTTACATTTCATTGCAGTCATGAAACTGGGTGGTGCTGAAGTCTGGAGCATTTGAGGACAGCACAGCAAATGAAGTCAATGTGTTTACGAATGGTTTCAGTTAATGTGTTGAAAACTGCACTCTTTGCAATAACCATAACACAAAATCACTCATCCCCCATCCGTGTTTTGATTCATATAATTATTATGAGATTATAATAATAATGAGATACTAATGAGAAATACATGACAAAGATCTAAAAATTAGGGAAGAAAAGGGAATTATCAACAGAATGTGCATATCGGTTTCAGATTGGGTAGGAGACAGAAGTTAAATGGAACAGCTGTTTTTTGAAACGTGAGTATTTTGTTCAGGCCATTCCCCTGTCTACTCTGTCCTCATTCTTTGTGGTTTTCCCCCCATATTCTTTTAACGTAATTTAATATCCATGCCTATAATGGTGTGTTTTTTTTACAGTTGAGAGGAAGTGGAATCATTCTTGCAGGCAGACCTAAATCTTTTCTAAATTCACGCCCACAGTGGGAAAGCTTGAAAGAACCTGCTCTGTGAAATACTGCACCTCCACACCAAAAAAAAAAAAAAAACCCCTCACTAAATGGCAGTTGATTCAAATCAGGTACGCAGTTGTCTTAGAAGATGATGGAGCAGCATTTGGCCAACGAAATACATAAAAATAGGTCTTTTGAAATAGCAGATCTTATATTCACATCGACATTCTCACCAAGGCACAGAAAGTTCCACACACACACACCCACCTGCGAACAAAAGGTTTGCTAGCTTGGTCGTATGGCACGCTAGTGACATGTGCATGTCTTTTCAGAACAGAGCAGTTTCCACTTCCTGGTCCCTACTGGTCCCGAGTGCGAGTGAGTGGATTGCAGCATTGGTGACCTTTCTTTGCAGGGTACACTTGATTCCCCAGAATAAAGGGAGGTGGGTTTGTCACTTTCCTCTGTTCATCTAGTGGCAAGGAAAAGATTGTTGAGATGGTCATTATTAGATGAGGTAAAGCCTACTTTTTGGTACAACTGCGAGCAAAAAACCTTATATTAAAGTGCCTCTCCCTTAAACCTAAAAAAAAATGTTCAAGGTTTCCATGAGTACTTAATCAATACGTTGAAGTCCCTAACAACATTTGCTCTTTGGTGTTTTCCTTCAATGGTTTTGCTCAAGAAATGGGGTGGAGGGGCCTGCTGATCCAGGAGACAGCTGAAGGCAGGTTGCGGGACTGCAGGACTGAATGGAACTTCGGATGGCCTTCCCTTCATAGACACAGCCGAACGTTTCACTTTGGGTCGAGATCCACGCGAATGCTGAGTCAGAGGAGGAGCGGTTACTGGGCCGACTTTGATGGGGAACTTTTTCCCCTCTCTCTTTCTCTTTTCTCGCCTTCCCACTGCCGCGTCGCCGTTCCCCCACATCAGCCACAGCTCTCAGCGCTCAGCCTCGGCTGCAGCTGCGCTTTGTGGTTTCAGCCCCGACAAAAGGTCATGAAAGGCCGTGCGTCCGTCAGCAAGCGCCCTTCGCCATCGAGTTATTGTGGATGAAAACAAACGCGTGCTGTTGTCGTGGAAACGGACCCCTGTGAAAGCACGGCTGACATGGCCCATGTGTCACCCTGACAGTCATGTCTTCCACTGCACTACCATTAGGAAGTGTGGCAGCGTATTAGCAGTTCAATGGTTCGTTAAACTGGAGGGTGTACACTCTCCCCTTTACCTTATCATTTACGCTGCCACCTGCTAAGGTACACTATATAAATGTGGACACCTGACCATCACACCTATATGAGCTATATGAGTTTATTGGACATCCCATTCCAAAACCATGGGCATTAATATGGAGTTGCCCCCCCCCCCTTTGCAGCTATAACAGCCACCACTCTTCTGGGAAGGCTTTCAACAAGATTTTGGAGTGTGTTTGTAGGAATTCGTGCCCATTCAGCCAAAAGAGCATTTGTGAGGTCAGGCACTGATGTTGGACGTGAAGGCCTGGCTCGCAATCAGCGTTCTAATTCATCCCAAAGGTGTTCAGTGGGGTTGAGGTCAGGGCTCTGTGCAGGCCACTGGAGTTCCTCTACACCGAACTTGTCAAGCCATATCTTTATGGACGTTGCGTTGTGTACAGGGGCACAGTCATGCTGGAACAGGAAAGGGCCTTCCCCAAACTTGTGCCACAAAGTCGGAAGCATACGATTATCTAAAATGTCTTTGTATGCTCTAGCATTAATGTTACTCTTCACTGGAACTAAGGGGCCTAGCCCAAACCCTGAAAAACAGCCCCAGACCATTATCCCTCCTCCACCAAACTTTACAGTAGGCACGCGTTTCCACTGCTCCAGAGTCCAGTGGCGGCGTGCTTTGCACCACTCCAGCCGTCGCTTGGCATTGCGCACAGTGATGTTGGGCTTGTGTGCAGCTGCTTGGCCACGGACACCCATTTCATGAAGCTTCTGACACACAGTTCTTGTGCTGATGTTGCAGCCAGACAGTTTTCAACTCTGTAGTGAGTGATTCAACAGAGGATAGGCGGTTTTTACGTGCTATGCGCTTCAGCACTCAGCGGACCCGCTCTGTAAATTTGCGTGGTCTACTGCTTTGTGGCTGAGCTGTTGTTGCTCCTAGACACTTCCACTTGACAATAATAGCACTTACAGTTGACCAGGGCAGATCTAGCAGGGCAGAAATTTTGTAAACTGACTTGTGGCAAAGATGGCGTCCTATGACAGTGCCACGTTTAAAGTCACTGAGCTCTCCAGTACGACCCATTCTACTTCCAAGGTTTGTCTATGGAGATTGCATGGCTATGTGCTTGATTTTATGCACCTGTTAACAATCGGTGTGGCTGAAACACCTCAACTCAATAATTAGGAGGGGTGTCCACATACTTTTGGTCATATAGTGTATCTTACTAGCATAAATAAATTTAGGAGTGATCCTCCATGCCCCAGAAACTGTTCTCCACCTTTCATTCACTTCTCAACCCAGGTGGAGGGAGGAACAACTCCCCCCATCTTAAAGCCATTATCAGACACAAGAACCCAGCCGGGTCTCTCCGTCTGCAACTTCAGCATGTCTGGCTGCTTTCACAGCCACACATTCCTGCTGTACCGTCTCTGTTCTGGGTCCAGTGTGGTGGGCCGAGCTTCTAGCAGCAGTCAAAACGCGGACCTTTTTTCATCGCTGACTAATGACCCACCTCTGCTGTGTCAGTGTTGTTTCACTGTCTGCTGGCGTTTTACTGTTGGTTACATTGTAGCTTTTTTGTTAGGTGTGCCGCAGTCTTACAACAGGGCATCTTGCATTGCACCTCTATATCAAAATTCTAGTTATCTCTGTACTGGCTAGGGCGGACATGTTCCCGAGTGTGATCAGTGTTGTCTGGAGTGTAGTCTCTTGTGCCACTTAATTTGACGCACTTTGTAAGTCACTCTGGATAAGAGCATCTGTTAAATGACTAAATCTAAATAATGCAAACATGGTGCACTCCCAACCGCTACCAAGAGGGTGGAGATGAATGGTTACATCCTGTCAGTCAAGGTCTTTTTTTAAACTGCTACACATTTTCCATGTAAACGGCCTTAACCACAATGACACACACAGCTGCATTTTTGTTATCAATGTATACTTCTAATGCATTTTCTAATGCAAGCAATGCAGGGCACAACAGCTGTGTCACATCAGACATTTGGAGCTGCAACCTGCCGTAACTTAAGAGCATAGCACCCTAACCACAAGAGGGCGCTGTCAAATATAAGCCAAAACCAACTTTTTAACTGTATTTCAGAGACCACAAACTATTGGCCTTTTTGGCATTAAATTATTTGAAATAAATGTCAAAGTCTGAATTCAGATCTAGCATTTTAAAACTGCTGAACCATTATTTGGTACATGTATAAAATAGCAAGAGTGTTATAAATGAATCTTGGGCTATCTTACAGATACTTCAGCATTCTTAAGAGATAAATGATAATCAAAAATCAGTTCCATATTCTGCAGGTCAACAAATATATTTTAGTAACTCATTCATTTGGATCATCCTTCATCAACTTACACTACCTGAAGTGGAGGTTAGCAAGTTTATTTCCAGGTGAGCTGATGTGTATCCATATCCTGTGTTGGTCATTTTAACTATGATTAATAAAATACAAAATGAGAAACACTCAAAAAGTTTAACATTTTTTATTTGAAACTCTCACTCCAGGAAGATTTCCTGTGTAATTCTAGGTGATGTACAATAATTGTATGCACTGACAGGGTGTTTTAGACCCGTTGGGGACCTGAATGCAAAAAAACAGGGTCATACAGGCAAATGGTGTGATGAAACCTGACTGCACCACATCCATGCTTGGCTGGTAGAAATCAAACATGTCCATTCAAGGCTTTGTACAATTTCTGCTGGTCGGTCTTGTGGAATGTGGACATAAATTAAAAACAAAGAAAGACTTAAAAAAGTAAATGAGCACAGGCAACCAACTTAAGTTACTCAAGTCAAAAAGAAAATAAGAATAAGCAAAGCATCTCCCCATGCCTCAAACGAGTAACCCTGTCCAGACCCAGGGCTGTTCTGTGTTTGTGTGTGTGTATGGTGCAAGAGTATGAGGGAGTGTGTGTGTATGTGTGTAACAGAGAGAAAGAAAGAAAGAAAAAGAAAGAGTGAGAGAGAGAGAGAGGAAAGCATGTGTGTGTGTGACAGCAAAGGTTGGGATCAGGTCAAGGACTAACTGAGGCTCTAGGCTCCCATGCCTGCTGTAGTAAGAACTGACTACTACTGCTGCTGCTTCCCTCTTTAAGTGGGTGAGAATGGGCGGGGAGACAGTTACACTGGGTGCAGGGCCGCGGCCTGTCTGAGGGCCATATCAGTGACCCTTCTTAGAAGAGCCAAACCCTGAGAATCCCATCACAGCAGCCATCTCGTCGTCTTCCTCAAAGTTCAGGTCCTCCTCCGCCTTGCGCTTCTTCTCCTTCTGTTTCTCCTTTTTATAGGCCTTTGCCTTTTCCTCCTGGGGCGACAAGAGACAATAGCAAAGCATCTACTGTTGTGTCTATCCATGAAGAAAAATGCCTTCTTCCAGGTTAAGTCAGTTCAGACTGGCTACATTCATGTCAGCTGCTCCTGTTCATTTCTCAGAAGACTGGTCCTGAACATTGGCCCCTATCAGCGGTCAGTTCATCTCTATCTCTGTTCCTCAATATGAGCACAAGCCTAGCATCAGCACGGAGGGAGCAGTAGTGCTTTTGCTCCAACGAGTCATTGGAACATCAAGCACCAGGGCACTGCGCTAGAATCTTAAACTAAAATCTACTAGGAACACAGATACCACACTGGCTAATGCCACCCATGATAATCTCCATTTATCCGGACAGATCCAACACAGTGAACACTGCAACACTGGCTAACGCCACCCCATACTGACCTCCTCTCGCAGCTCCTTCATGCGCTCCTCAAAGTCATACTCCTTCTGTTTCTCCTCCATCTTCTTCTTGTTGACCTCGAAGCGTTTCTTCACCTGGTCCAGTGAGGAGCGCTCCACACGCATGGACATGCCCAGGTTCCTCTGATCTGCAGGTGGAGAGAGTGGGGAATGTATCAAGGTGATCACACCCACCCAAAACCATCACTCTGACCACTGATCATTTATAGCTCTGCCAACTCACGTTTTTTGCCATTGATGTGGTCCAGAAAGTTGATGGAGTCTTTCACGACACAGTCACACACATTGCAGTAATACCTGGGTGCAAACAATTTGTAAAAACCACAATTAAACAAGGGAGAGTGCATCAATGACATGGTAAAAAGGTAGGTGTAAATGGATGTTTTTCATGTGTTACTTTCACAGCTGCAAAACTGAGATTTGAAAACAGAAGAGTGGGGGGGGGATTACATTAAAACTTTGTTTATATTCCATATTTACAGTGAGAACTGACACACGCTCATGTGAAGCCTCTGGAAGAAACCTCCTGTCACCAATGACTTTTGTAATGGGCTTAATGCTCAAGCCAGTGATCTACCCAATACTTTATCAGCATCTGCACAATTGCAGATTGGCCAGTAAATGACTCTGAAAATGAAATGACTGAAATGAAATCTAGCAGAAGAAACAAGTAACACTGATGTATACTTTACTGTGACTTCCCAGGATTACAAAAAAACACCTTTTCAAGGATTTTCAAGGACAGACCACAGCAGCCATGAGAGAAGGCGTCACCCTCAAGTCAGTGAGACCGCCCACTCACCCGCCCATCTCCGCCTGCGGCGTGGTCTTTGTGATGACGATGGTCTTCCCCAGCTTGGACTCCAAGTCCACCTTGTAGTCTCTGTGTCGTAGCAGCTCGCGCTTAACCGGGGGAGAGGGCTTGCCTGGAACAGGGAGACGATGAAGGAAGACGACCATATGAAGAGCACAGAAAAACAAGCTGGAATGCTGGGACGCAACAACTTTCGGGTTATTCTGTATGAGGTGACGGTGGTGTAGTGCCGCAAATCCTTTAAGTGACCCTGAACTAACCAGACATTGAGAAGACAGAGATGTTCAAACTCATTTGACCCATCTGGGACTCTCCCCCTTGCTTTCCTAAACACTGTCATCTTTCTCCCTGATTGGATCAGAAATGAGTGTAAGATATTAAAGCTTGTAACCACACTGAGCAAGTAACTATCAATTCTGTTGAAATATAAAATTGGGGCATATTTTAATAAATTACTTCAACCATTTCCAAATATGAAACCTTAGTTAAAATGTTCAAATGTGTAGATAATATATATTAAAACAGAGATTTTCAGATCCAGCACTG
This sequence comes from Megalops cyprinoides, assembly GCF_013368585.1. Taxonomy (NCBI): domain Eukaryota; kingdom Metazoa; phylum Chordata; class Actinopteri; order Elopiformes; family Megalopidae; genus Megalops; species Megalops cyprinoides. The sequence goes on along the minus strand of NC_050585.1, from coordinate 41,898,007 downwards.
GAGGATAGCAGGGGTTTGCTGCATCTGTACTGTAACTGTGATAATTACATATCTAACTGGACTCAGTTCAGTAGCTTTCCTTGTTGGCTGGAAGAAAAAAAAGATGGGACAGAACCTGTTGGAAGAGTCTTTAGAAGGAAAAAAAAATTGGGGCCCTGGCCTGCTGAACAGTGAGAGTCCTATTGAGGCAGCAATCTGCTAACTGGGATTGCAACCAAGAAAAAGATGAAAACATGACAAGGGTATATGTCAATGTCAATGCCAAAGGACATCAAGCCTCCAATGAAACCATCATGTGAATGGAAACTCTCAAGTATTCAGCAGTTAGAGCCATACCAGGTTTTAGCTGATGCAGGCCAAGTTGAAGCTTACACACGGTACTCTAGCATGCTTCTAGTACAGCCTAGCATGGCTCACACTGATCTGCACTGGGAGTGCTATTTTCATCCCTACTCTAACATTTGTAGGCTTTTGTGGGCAGACACTTCAGTGAGTCAATTCTAAAGTCACTTAAAAAGAGTTAAGCCACGAGAAACTGCCATTTTGTGTGTTATCTTTCCCTCTGACATGACCTGTGAATTTCTGGTGGGCTCTACTGTGAAGCCACTAGCGGAGCTTCAGTCGGTGCAGGGCCGAGCCCCGTGGCTAGCAAAAATAAATTCTGGAGTCAGCAGAGTTGATAGCTTATAGTATGATTAAAGATATGTTCAACAAACGTGTTAACCACAGTTTCTGGTGTATTAACTAAACTACACACACACTCATGGCTGCCTGCAGAGGGAGAAATACGCCGCACTGTGCTCTGGGCTCTGCACCTGTAAACAAACAATGAAAGCTCCAGTTCCGCAGCAATCTAGAGTGTAACCATGGGAACGGCACATGCATTCTTCAAGCACCAATAAGAATGCGACTGACACGGTTTTAGCCTTTCATGTAGCCAATTGACCGAGTGTCCCCAAATCTGACTACCCTTTACAAAATATATCTCACAATTTTTGTGAGTAGCGCACAGGCAGACTGTTACTTCAGTCGCCTTAAACCAGGGGTGGCCAACCCTCTCCTGGAGAGCCACATGTCCTGCATGTTTTAGATCTCTCCCTGCTCCAACACAGCTGATTCAAATGATCAACTTGTTATGAACTCCTGAAGCTACTGAATAACAAACTGATTGTTTGAATCAGCTGTGTTGGAGCAGGGAGAGATCTAAAACATGCAGGACATGTGGCTCTCCAGGAGAGGGTTGGCCACCCCTGCCTTAAACTGTTAAAAACTTACTTGCGTGCCACCATGGGCAAGGAGCGCCTCTCACAACTTGCGTTACTTTTTATCGAAAGAGAGTTAGCTGCAAACATCGATTTGGATGAGGTGGTCAACAAGTTTGCAGGAATGAAATGTCGCAAGGTGAATTTGACAGGTTGATGTTGCTACAATTAATATGTAGAAAATTAAATCTGTTCTATGTCTTTTCCCCCTTTTCTTTACCTTTATCCTATGTCCACAGTTCAGTTATTTGCGCTTGGCGCATGATGATTATGGCTACGGCCTGCGTGTGCTGTAGCACGTGTTTGTTATGTTCGCAGTAAATAAAGAAAACACACGCACTGACAGATGGAAATAATAAGCTAAAAAAGTTGACTTCATGTAATTCACTGACTTTGAATGAGTGGATCATTGATTTCATTTCCCACCAAACAATTTGTCTAGCCTCAACTACGACTTAATTAGGACAAGTGTGGTCTAAAAATAGCGGACTTCAGTGTGCAAACACGTTCTCTTTGGTAGTCTATAGACTATCAGGGACAGAAAGTTGTGTGCGTAAAAAGAACAGCCACTGTTCCACTGATTCTGATCATTCGCACCCATCGGCAGGAAAGTCAAGCTCCGCCCCTGTATGAAGCATACTAGTTTTTAAAGTTTCTTGAAGACATATGACTTTCAAAAGATTTCGACATTTTTATGGCACCATATTCACCTAAAGGTAGCACCAAAATAAGACATTTTCATTTTCCAGTTACATTTTCGGACTACTGAACAGTTTTTCACAGCCCGAAATGATTTTTTAAAAACTCAAATAGACTGCGTGTGGGGTCCCAGAATATGCGGTCAATGTCTACAATTCACACTGCCCTTGCAGTTTAATGACAAGAATACAACACTCACCATCTTTCTTCTCTCTCTCCTCCGTGAGCCGTTTCTGTGCCAACTGTTCGTACTCATCTTTATCCCACTTTCTACGAAAGTCATTCTTTGCCTTCATAATGGAAAAAATGTAAACAACAGAATTCATCCATTAGTTTAGTCATTTTTAAGTACCTAGCCAGCTACCTCTGGGTAACGTTACCGCGCATTTTTACAAAATATGTACCAAACTAGTTTACTACATTGTTAAACAGGTGGTCTACCCATAGCTAGCTGTCTGGTTATGGTTAACTTGCTGGCTTGCTTGCCAGTTGGCTAGCTACCTTTCACAAACCTTTGCTACCTAGCTTCACAGCTTTATGGCAGATACCTTGAAGTGGATCATCTAAAAACCTACTAACAACTCCCTTCATAAACAGCAGCTCCGCGTCGCGGAATAACGAAACATGATTTAACCGGTCAGAGCAGCTAGCTTGCTAACTCAACGTCCAGATGCTATTACGAGTGATCCAGTTAGCCAAGCCACAACACTAAAACAATAGGCCGTTTGGGGAATCAGCTAACACGCTAGTGTCACTTTAACATTTCTTTCTTACTTTTACTTTTCAAATGTACATTAAAAACAACAGACGATAATGTTATTAACTATCGACATTACTGTAAAAATACACTGACATTACATAAAAATGCAACAAACGGCTAATGCTACTAACCCCACTGCCAGACGCCATCTTGTATGTATCGCTGTACGTCTGTCGCACATTTTTGGACGTAACGTAAATTGTAGTTTCAAGTGTAAAGCAAAGTGTCCCGCTAAGTAGCTTTACTGCCACCTAGTGGTTAATGGTAGTAAGCAGGTTTGAACAGGTGGATATTCCCCACTGCCACCCACCGACGTGTGCGTTAACTGTATTTCTATCACATTTATTCCATAACAATGTTATCCAGTTCGTGAAACATTCCGCTAGTATGTGTCAGGCACGTTATAGCCTATCAGTCAAATATACAGTGGTAATGCAAAACTGGAGACGTATGCCCTTTATTTCTGTCTCAGAAATATAACTGTATTCCAACGATTCAGAGATCCTTCGAAAAAAAAAACAGTTTGTTTAGTTATCGCTTACTTTTACTTGTCAAACAATTAAGTTATGCTTTTGTATGCTTGAAGTATGAGAAAAGGGGAGTTCACTTTATGATATGACCCATTTCACATTGGAAAAACTGTGGGGAAAAAAGTATCTGAAATGGGGACGATGATGCCTCTTCTTTCGGTGCGAATTGATTCAATTTTGAACTCAATGACGGAACCAAGGTCGACACAGCCCTGTGCGAAACAAGGGATGTGCTGCCATAACCTTTGTTTTGCATGAGTTGCTTATAAGTAAGCCAAATTGAGATCATTGTCATTTTCAGGGAAGACACAGGCCGCTTTCGTATATCAATACTAATGATGAATAGATTTTTTTTCACTTTCCCAAATATGACTCACAAAAAGACATAGACCCATTGTATGATAGTCAATAAATTGGTGAATACTGAATACTTGCTGAATACTTCCCTGGTAGAGGTTCCTGTTTTTTATACAGGTGAGTATGCTATGATGCAGACAAACCACCTTGGCCGAGAGTAGCTACAATCAATTCAGAGGAAACTGCAGCTGTGTGGTGGGAAGGAGCAGAATGAACAAGAGGGAGTCACTCTAGTTGATGAAGAAACAGCAGCCAGGCCAGGGATGGAAAGGTGTACAATTAAAGGAGTTGTGGGGGGGGGGAGGGGGGTTAACCTCCCCTGGAACATGCAACTCTGACAATGACAGAGATGCTTTGTTTCCACCTGACATCATTCATCCAAGAGAGAAGGGACAATCGATGCTAAGCAAGAGTTATTGTAACTGGTGCCACAGAGGCCAAAAACTCTAAAGGGGAGAGAAAGGGACTGTCATTGATGGCAATGTGAAGAGGCTGTGGATATGACTGAGGTCCTGAGGAAAGAGATGCACACCTGGGGTACCTGATAGCTCTGTAGTTTCTGTTTTGTCCTGTGACAAGGGCAATGACTGGGCCAACTCACTGTTTTCCCATTTAAAATGTGTATTGTGTAACATGCAATGAGCTCAGACATTAATGTATGTATAAACTGTCTTGTCTTGTAATGTGCTTTATCCTAATTATCATCTAAATTGATGAACAGACTACTTGGTAAACACTGATTCCATTTAGCTCATGTAAGCCAAGAAGATGTCACTAATTGGTGTAAGCATGTTCATTGTGACTTGTGCCTGTTGCATTAATTTGCAAATATGTTTTTGAAGGATGGGATATGACAAGTCTCAAGAATTTTTTTTCATTGTACACACACACACACTTCTTGCTACAGTTTTGTACATGACACCCAATCTTCAAGCAAATTGTGCTTTTACATGTATTTATGAACTTCCCAGGAGGAATGTGTTTAGTTATTTTTGAAAAACTAGATTTCTCACACCCCATCTGTTCTGCTCTTTGGGAAAGGCCAGTAAAGAACAGGTCTGAGCCCACCAACAACAGCATGCAGTTTTTCATCCATGTCTCAGTCACACTCTGCTTTGCCAGTGTCTTATCTCAATGTTCTTGTTTGGTTTTGTTAAAGGAATTGTATTGCCTTTGAAGAATTTCTTTCTCACTTGGCACTACTGGTGCAAAACAAAACTGATAAAAATGAATTTCAGATTTCAGATGGATCGGTTTCTTATAATGTTTCCCGCTGTTTATTTTTACTTGCACCATTTCCCACCAAATGCATTTTTATTTTAATATGTTTATGCAACAGATAGTGTTGCAGTGAGTTGGTTGATTAGTGGTGTTGGGTGACCTGCTTCACTAACAAATGCATGTGTGTTTGAAATGTGGGGCAAATGAAGAAGATAGGCGTTATGCAGGTAACCTTTGCTTTCACTGTAACTACATAAATAATAAGTCAGGATACAATGATGTACAGTAATTACATCTGGTGTACTCTGTCTAAATCTTTCCATCTTATAGCACCCAGAATGCACACAATTCACACTATTAAAACTCCCCAGTGAACTACACTGCTCCACAGCAATCTTTTGCCCTAAAAAGGAAGCATCAGTTGTCATCTTACAAAGACAAGTGATGTCCTAGACTAGTGACACTCTGACCAGATAGGCCTATAGAGTGTAAAATGTTTGGCCTCCTCTGGTATGACACGTGGTCGATGACCATGAAGTCGTAATGGTGATAACCATGAAAAAAGAACCGCATAAGTTCTATTTATCAGTTGTTCAAGAGGGTTAGCAGTACAAGGCAGCACTTGGTTTTCACATGAAAGAGAACAGATGCTGCTAGCAGCAGTCTACACTTTCAGTGGTGAAGTTCAAAGTTGCACAAAACATCACCTCTTTGCTAGGCTGATAGATAGTTAAGACTGGCAGTCTACTTAAGAAAGCTGCTCCCCTCTCTTTTGTATGGACATACTATGGTATGCTCATCACTTCATTGTTCTGCTTATGCTGATTCTATCTTGTTTTTAGTTTTGCGTCATCCTTTACCTTTTTACTTAAATTCGGCGATGTAGCCTTTTCAATCAGTTACATTTTATTTATTAATGCGGTACTAATTAATTCAACGCAACTGGTGTTGAATTGTTTGAACGGTGCACCTGCTCCTTTCTTGGGAGACAAATTAGGTCCGGCTTTCCCATGAACTACATTTCCCATCATTCCTAAAGTGTTGTTATAACGGTGCGGTTCAATGACCGACTTATTTTCATAGAGCAGACATAGGAGTTCCATTGCAGGGAATATATAAAAACGTGGTAGCTATTAATATCAAACTCAATTGTTATAATTTACAGTATATTTGTTTGTGTACCAGTAGTCGTAACAGTGTTGTATTTAAAGGTGTCGTTTCAATTTGTTTATCAGTACTGGTTAATAATCCCCCCTCGCCGCCAATATTTTTTTATGAATTCCAATCGCTTAAGGGCGTAAGAATGTTTTTTTCCTTTTTTATGGGCGATGGTGTGTATTTTATGTAGCTAGCCAGTTAGTTAGCTATCTGCATTAATATATGGTATTTGGTATTTAATTAAGACAGACTTAAAAAAGAGTCTTTAATGTCTAATTAGGATTTGTAATACATGGCTATATACATTTATATATACATGAGCTGGTTATTGCGTTTTGCAATTAATGAGTTATAACATCGGATGTCCATATTGTGGCTCGCTAGCATCAGGATATCTTCACCTCCAGTTGGTCTATCCCTTGCTGGTAGCTATTTAAGTACAGTTTCAAGGCCTGCGGTCCTGCGCTGATCGTGGTTGCTAAGGAGACTCGTCGGGCTGGTAGGTAGCTAACGTTAGCAAGCGAGAAATCTGGCTAAAACTGGAAAATAATTTAAACCATTTAATGCCGCATTACTAAAACGTTTCACTTAGTTCTGTGCATGCCTGTTCAGCGTTAATGGAGATTGCATGTAACGTTACGTTAACTGGGCAATAACAGCTAGCTGGTTAGCTTGCTAATACTGGCATTCTCAATTCGTTTTGGATGTCAGATTTTTACGAATAAGGGTGTTATGTCTAGCTGGCTAGCAATGGCAAAAACGATATGGGAGAGATCATTGTCACAATTTATTACTCCTGGGCTTTGAAATTGGGACACCGAGTACTTGCCGTCTGTTTTCTCGCATTGTACCATTGGCTGGCTTGGCAGTCAGCTTGCTCGCTAGCTAGATATCTGACGGTAAACCAAGCAAAGGTTTTCTACCAAATAACGTTATAGTTAGCTGTCTGGCTTGCTAGCGAGCTATATATTTATATTGCTTTACAAATATGACGAGCGAGCAAGCAAGCCAGCAAACGTAAGCTGCATGAGTTTCTACATGCTGGAAAGAAAGTGCATAAACCTCGTTGATTCTGGATAATCAACACCAATGTAAGCTTATGTTAGCTATAGCTGGCGTCAAATGCTAGCGCTAACGTTAGGCAGACATGGGTGGCTAATACGGCACCCAGCTATTAATAGCGCGTTATTGACATGGACGTTTCGGTAGCAGGGATGCTAACCGCCTAGCCGAAGGCTTTGCTGGTTAGATATTTAAGGTTGCCTTTCTAGCTGTGTAGCTAGCTAGCTACCATGCTAATTCGGAACCGCCCCCCCTCCCCATTTTTTCGCTTCATCCCTTTCTCACCCTCATCCCTCTCTCACGTTTCTAGGGCAACGGGCGCGAGGACCATTAAGACAGATTCTGCATCGGTTCGAGCGGACCGTCTCGGTAAGAGTGATATTTTCTATACCCAAATGAAAATGCATTTTACGAGTAACCAGCTATGTGACTAGCGACCTAGTTTGCTTTAACATTTTCCCGTGTTCCTGATTCTTCAATGCGTGCATTTATGACAGTACCCAGTACAGCTACCCCCAAAACCGAAACGTTTCTTTCGCCCGTATCTGATTCATTACGGAGAAACTGTTTTCATTTTAAGTCGTGTATGTCATGAACACCGCGCCGATGTCGATTCCGCTTTTTACAAATTTGATCTGTTGGGGAAGACGAGGTAAAGCATTTTTTCCTGTAAGCGGTTTATTTGTAGCCATAGCTTGCTGTATTTACGCAGACCGGAGCCTCGCGTACTTTACTTATACGGCGAACAGTCCAAAAGTTAGACATCTTTTTCATCGGATGGTATATCTTTTCCATTCAGAGCTATTGACTTCAGAAGAAACTCCAGCAGTTGTGTTATTAGGCTTAATACTGGCCATGGAGTTTCTCGTAATTTAGCGTGCCGCCAATTTTTTACCCATATCCAATGTAGCTAAAATGGGCTTTCTCCTGAACTTTAACAAACCTTGCTTTTTGTGTTTCAGTGACGATATTATAACTTCAGTGGTTGCTGAAATTAACTCTGTGTTGTCAAGGAACAAAGACAAAAAAAAACCACATTGGTTATGTTCAGTGGTCAAAGTTAAGACAACGAAGTGCGTTGTGGTTTGTTTTAAACTGGGCTTTTGTTGCATCCTGTTGCTCATAAACCTAAGACCCCCGGAGTCTGCAGAGACCATTGCTGTATTCGTTTTAACTAAAACATGACCTTTAACCGGAAATTTCAGAGTGCTTATTTTGCCCTTTGGTTCCAGTGTGTGTTTTCGGTGGTGGGTGGTTGGCGGGGGGGCAGGCAGCATTAGAGGGTCTCTGAGAGGAGGTGGATGAGGTAAAGAGGGGTTTAGGTCCAGGCTATCTTCAGGTCTGTCCGCCTGGACATATGGCAGTGTTTAGCTCTGCCTGGTGGGGAGTGTTTCGCGTCTGACATCTTTACTCCTTCCTCTGACCTGGTTGAGATTTAAAATACGAGGCTGGAATTCCCCAGGTCTGGACATAAGCTACTCAGAGGCCATGCACCATGCTTTTAGCACGGTCAGCTCAGGGAGGAGCAAAACAAGGAGGTGTTGGTGGTTATTAGCTGTGACTTCCACATGCCATGACTGTTACTTTGTGTGTGTTACATTCGGGTAAGGTGGGTATTTTTCCTACAACTCTTTTCAAACAGGTGAAGGGTTAATTTCTCTGTGTGTAATTCTTTCACATGATGTGATTTTTCTGTGTGTGTAATTTACTCACAGATTATGTCATTATTGTTGTTTGTAATTCTCTCACAGATGATGTGATGATTATTTGATTATTTGATATGATTGTATGTAAGTCTTACAGATGAGGTGATGTTAATGTTCACAGATTTGGTTTTGTGTGTGTGTGTGTGTGTGTGTGTGTAAAATTCTGTTACAGATCAGGAAATTTGTGTGTGTGTGTGTGTTTGTATGTGTGTGTGTGGGTGTAATGCTCTCACAGATGATATAATTATTGTGTATAAGTCTCCCAGAGTTGATTTGATGTTCTGTGTGTGTAATTCTGTCACAGATGAGGTGATGTTTCTGGGTGTGAATTTTTCTCACAGATGAGGTGATATTTGTATGTATTTTTCTCACAGATGAGGTGATATTTGTATGTATTTTTCTCACAGATGAGGTGATGGTGATGATAATAGTGTTGCTGTAAGGGCAGGCAAGGCCAGCCTGGCCCAGTGGAGGTGTGGAGGAGACCGAGCCAGAGTGGCGCTCGCAGTCAGACGGACAGACGGACGGACGCTCCCCTCCCTTCCCCTCCCCTTCCCTCTCCCCCTCCCTCTCCCCATCCCTCTCTCCCTCCCCTCCACCTCCCCCACCCCCCTCCTCTCCAGCACTCCACCGCCTTGCAATGGTAACACTCATCACTGAACAACTGCAGAAACAGAGTCTAAATGGCCACGCCTACCACAGGGCCTTCTCTCTCTGCCTGGTGAGGATGGTCTGTTCGTGTGCTGTCCTTTATCACACTAGACCACAATCTGTCCATTCATGTCTGCAGGTGTTAGATGCCTTGCCGGTATGTGTCTTTCCCTGTCTGTTAGTGTACACCATGTTTGTCAGTGCTTGTGATTGTCCTCAAGCTGTCTGCCCGTCAGCCACTTGCATCTGGTTGTTAAAACTTAGGAGAGCTGGTCTTAGCCATCTAAATGTCTGTCCCTTTCTTTCTGCTAAATGAATGTGTCTGTCTTCTAGCCTATGCCAGACCCTCACAGCCCTGGAGTCTGCCGGCCCACATATGGATTGATGCCAGGTGAGTTTCTGCAGTGACAAAACTGACACCTTTCTCATACCTTCCTCTGTCACTGGTTTCATATCCTTTCATCTTTTTTTTTTTTCACTTTGTCCATGGTGAAAAATTCATCAAAAACAACAAAGAACTACAGATACCAATTTGATTTTTCTGGGATTACAACAAATTCTGTAGTTGTCCTCTTGAAATGGATCTTCAAGTAAAATTGGCTGTTCTCACGCATTGAGCAGAACAGAATTTCACAGTGTTACTTTATGACATTTGTTTTCTTAACAGATTCCCCTCTTGAAGAGTGACTTAAAGTTCACAGCTGTACATGTTTTCTATGTGCGCTGCTGGATATTTCCAGAAGCACCATTTTAACTGTAGGTGCCCACCCTGGATTTGAACCTGTAACTACTGGGTTCCAGTCCCAGTTTCCAAACAGTCAGTCCACACCATTGTTCCTAGTGAAGGGTCTTTCCATGCTGTACTCTTTTGATCACCATAAGTTTTTGGGTCCTCTGTTTTCTGAGGAGTCCTGTTTCCTGCCTGATTGTTTTTGTTGGGAACCATCATATCCCCGTCTCACCTGTTAATGCGTCACTCAGGTTCACGAGCTGGAAAGGGAGTGTTTTAAGCTGTGGTTTATCCCCGCTTTGGTGTATAAACGACCCCCATAACCCTAAGAGGAAAGGGGGAGTGCAGTGCTGATGTTTCAGGTCTAGCTCATTACTCATCTTTTGACCTTTAGTTGACCTTTAAAGTGACCCTGTTGCGTGAGGTGAAACCGCACCTTCTCGCTGTGCCCTCAGAGAGAAACACTGTGAGCTCTCACTAGGCTTTGGGTGCTAGGCTCTCCCTTGGGTGCCTTTTGTTTTGCATCTTTGCCGGTGCCTGTTCCCAGAGTGGCTTGCATAGCTGACACATTTTTCCTGGATGTGTACTGAAGTAATTCAGGTTCATTGCCTAGTGCATGGGTGCAACCACAGTGTCCCGTCTGGGATTGAACCTTAAAACTTGTGGTTACAGGTCATTTTAAATTACCTTATACTTCCACACGAATCACGATTAGTAAAAACAGCCTTTTGTCAGTTTTAAGCATGCAGCTCCACTGCGAACTTTTGGCTCTGACTCTGGAGATGGACTCTTGGAGTAGTAGTGTAGTCTCCCCCACTGGATAACCCCAGCAGTAAGGGAGGTTTACCATGTGGGGCGATCACTTTTGCACATAGCACATTTTCTGTGCATTTCTTGTTTCAGCTGCTGAGTGGTAGTTGCTCTCGTCTTGTTGAAGTTGATAAGCTGAAATGGGGCAAATTGCACTGCAGGATGAAGTCTGGTTTATCGCTGATGAAGGCAGCTTTTACTAACTCGATGGCGGTATCACAGCACATTCGGCACTTTTGTCTGTGTGAGGTGATGCTCAGATAGGCTGCTGTTAGCTCTCTTTCCTGTAACTTTAGAGGCTGAGAGGTCTAGGTTACCTGCAGTCTCTCTGAGCAGTTTAACCAGACACCTCTCCACAGACCCCCGTGTGCAATTCCAAAACAATCTGAATGTCAACATTTTGTTGTCATAGTATACATTTCATACATTAAGGGCGGCAGTGTAGCAGAGTGGTAAGGAGCTGGTCTTGTGACCGAAAGGTTGTTGGTTCAGTTCTCAGCTGAGGCACTGCTGCTGTACCCTTGGACAAAGTGCTTAAGCCAGAACTGCCTCAGTAAATGTCCAGCTGTATAAATGGATAGCATGTAAAAATTGTCACCAGTATAAGTCGCTCTGGATAAGAACATCTGCTAAATGACATTAATGTAATGTAATGTAATTGACGGTGTGGTTGTTGAGGTTAACAAAGATTAACAGAAAACATCTTCTGTCTTGTTCCTCTGCAGCTCTGTTTTGCCCTGGTTCACCTAAAGCCATTACTTTTGAACAGTGCATACATTTCCCTATTGCATAATCCCGCTGTGCTGTTCTGCACATTGTGGGTTTTCTCCTTTACTCAGAATTTTTCACTTCTTCCAGGCACTGTTGCTAGGTGGTGATGGTGTAGATGAGGTGGTGTAGTTAATATAGTGTCTTTCTTTGTCTCCACAGAGAGTAGTTATTTGCAGCTGTGCCCTCCCTCCAAGCCCAGCCAGCAGGGGGTGCTGAGCTCCAGCTTCCCCCCTGGCCCCATCCCCCTGGGCCCCCCCACGGCGTCCTTCCCCGAGGGGGACGCCCCGAACCGGTCCCTGGCCCCCAGCACCTCGGCGACGGACCTGTCTCTCCCCGGCGCGCCCCCTCCTCCCCCGCCGCCCCCGAAACGCCACTGCCGCTCGCTCTCGGTCCCGGAGGACCTGTCCCACTGCCGCTACACCTGGCGGCCCAGCGCCTCCAAGATCTGGACTCCGGTGAAGCGGCGATGTCACAGCGGGGGTGGGGCCGGGGGGTCCTGCCCGCTGCGGGCCCCTAGTTCATCCCTCAACTCGTCTCTACACTCATCATCCAGCCCCACCTTCTGTAGCCTGGCGCTGTCGCCCGACTCCCCCCTGCCCTGGGGCTTCCCCTGGGATGCCCCGGACTCGGCCGGGGGCGGGGGGTGCTGCTGTTTTTTCCCCTCCCCCTCCTCCTGCTCCTCCTCGCCCTCCCCGCTCTGCCCGCCCCATCCGCCGCAGCGCCGCTTCTCCCTCTCCCCCGTGCACATACGGGAGGCCGCCGCCCACTTCCTGCCCCCGCCCCCGGTCCCGCCGCACCCCTCCGCCCCTCCCTCGGCCGCGGCCGCGCCCGTGCCCGTGCCCCCGTCGCCCTCCTCGGCCTGCAGCACCCCGTCCTCGCTGCGGCGGGCCACGCCCCTCCAGCTGCCCCGCTGCCACTCCCAGCCGTGCGACCTGCTTCTCCGCAAGCCGGGCCTGAAGCGCCGGCGCGACCCGGACACCCACCCCTGCGCCCGGCCCGGCCTTGACTTCATCAAGATGACTCAGGTGAGAGAGGGCGGGAAACCCACCCTAAAAACGGAGGGGTCTGACCGACACAGTGAGTGACTGTAGTGGTAAGGCGCAGGGCTCATAACCATGGCTCCCCTCCCCCCTCTCTCAGCGAACCATAAGGGTTCCTAAACATTCAGTTCTGCTTTTTCCTCCAAGGAACAGCAGTGTGGTGTAGTGGTGAGGCGCGGGGCTTGTAACCGAAAGGTCACTGGTTCGACTCCCCACTAGGGCACTGCTGCTGTACCCTTGGGCAAGGTACTTAACCCACAATCGCCTCAGTAAATATCCAGCTGTGTAAATGGATAAAATTGTAAGTCACTCTGGACAAGAGAATCTGCTGAGTAATAATGTAGCATAATGTAATGACTGAGTGAGCAGCTCCCACATGAATGACATCTCACCACTAGAGACCAAAAAGGGCAGCAGAATTGTAGCAACCAATAAGAGCCGTGCCTGCACAGTTGTTGCTTTAACACCGAGCGCTCTAGGGACAGAGATCAGACCGTAGGTCCCTGGCGTTCCAGGAAAGGTTGACAGGGTGCTGGCTGGAATGTGGAATTCATGCCTTCGTGTCCCAGCGCTCAGCGCTGTGATTTTTAGCTCTGGTTCAGAGCCTGGCTCTTTATTAGCAGCACAGCACTCTTGCTATCAGTGAATGTCAGCTACAACACAGCTCTGTACCTCACGCGCCCCAGCAGAGAAACACAGACAGAGGCCCGACCCCAAGTGTGTTGCTTCAGTAGCTTTCTCTTTTACTTTTGTAATGACCACATTGCCATTGTTCATTACTGTCAGAGGAAACACGTTCACATGAACGGATGGTTCATGAAGTAGCTGGATCAGCCAGTACAGAGGCTGGTAGTAGGGTCTGAGTCTGGCACAGTGCCTCTGCACAGTGGTAATCTAATGGACTCTACACTGGTAGGTGATGATCTGATTGCAGTCATACTGATGTCCTTTTTTGCACCACTGAAATGGTGAAGCCTCATGCCCCACCAATGTTTGAGTACGGTTATATGTAGGGTGTGTGTGTATATGTGGCAGACAAAGGAAACTAGATCTTGATCTTTATCATTTCCCTTCTCTGTGGCTTTGCGATAAGATTGTGTTATCAGCGCACGCTCAGGGGCTTTTTCTTTGGCTTTCTATTTGTGCTCGTTTTACATACGCAGTGCTCATACGTGGAGGTGAATGCGGCAGGGAGCAAAAGGGGATTCAAAGTCATGCAGAGGAGGACCCCCCGCTCTCTGATCCGCCTTTCAGTTTCCTGTTTACTCTCGAAAAAGAGTCTCTTCTGTCACTCACATGATGGAATCTATGCAAAAGAAATGCCCCCGCAACGTATGTACAGCAGAGGCCTAACAGAGCTTTGCCACGGCTGCGAGTGGAAACGCTCTTTCACTTAGGAGGGATGAGAGGAATGCTCTCACATTCAAGGACATGACAGAAGCACCCTAAGCTGGGACTGAGATGGTATGTTTTACCACAGAGGGAAGATGAGGAGAGAGGTCAGGTGAGGGGCTTTGCCAAGGCTCTCAGAGACTCTGGTAGCCATTACAGTGACCACTTCCCTGTTCCTGCAGCACTGCCCCCCAGACCCCCTTCCCCCTCAATGCACAGCTGTACCCCACTCCATTCCACATCAGCAACAGAAGCAATGTGGTGTGACTGAGTGATTTTTTTAAAGCATAGGCTAATAAGTGAGACAGTGTATGGTTTCCGGTGTAAAGCCCTTTTCAACCCAACAATAGTGGCCAAATGCCAAAAGTCAAAGAAGTATGACTGAGTCTGGCAGAACACCTCTAACACTTCAGTTCACACCTTCTCATGCACACATGATGCAGACAGATGCATGTCGCTTGCTCTTTTTGTGGCAGATGTGATGTTTCGCTTTGCTTTGGTGTGAAAATGCAGAACGGACACCAGACGAGGTTTCGTTCTGAACCAGAGCATCTGCACGAGACTGCTCAGAATCAAAATGGCTGCAGGTTTACTGACAGCAAAGCACACAAACAATGAGGCTCAACTCCTTTGGCTGGAGCTCGGCGGTGATTGGCTAATCCAAGCGGCCCATGAAAATGGTTGGCTGCATCGGGGAGCCATGCACGTATGTCATGGGATATTTTCAGTTTCATTCATACCACACTGATGGTTTCATTTTAACACTTCCACAGCTGCCTCAAAACTGAAAATTCCCATGAGTGTTGTTGTGTTGTTCAAACCTTGTACCCTTTGGCAGTGAAGAGAAGTGATTAAAACTGGTGTTTAACTGGAACCAGGTTGGTGTGAACAGGATTTGAATCTGGTCTAAGAATCCTCTTCCCTTCTCCTTTGTCTTGCCTGGACCCCCCCCTCCCGGTTCTTGTATTACATTGCATTACATTATTGTCATTTAACGGATGCTTAACCAGATTAAGTTACATAGGTTACAGGTCTTACATGTTGTCTTTATATAGCTGGATATTTCCTGAGGCAATTCTGGGTTAAGTACCTTGCCCAAGTGCACAGCAGCGCTGCCCCAATGGGGAATCGAACCCACAACCTGGTCATATATTATGCTCCTTACCGCTATGCTACACTACCACCGAGTTCTTGTATTTACATTGGGATTATCAATAGGAAGACAATATGTAGGAGCTGGAAGACTTGCGCTTCCCCGTCTTTCGTTCATTCAATGTTCAGTCAGTGCAGAGCCGCAAACTCCCTGTCTAAACAGGAATTGGGGAGGAGTTGGGGTGGGTGCAGCTCTCTGGCCAGCATTCTGTCACTACCCCTGGAGAGAAGCATTCCTCTCCTCCACTAACACTGCATGCCACTGGAATTGAGGAAGCTGGGCAGTTAATCCACGACCGTTTTGCAGAAATGGCAGAGAGGTGATTTAGAAATGGAAAGCCAAGTGAGGGTTTTGGCTCCGGTGGTAAACAAGGAGGAGCCCAGCTTCAGATGGCTTCATAGCGGAGTGTGTGATGGCTAAATACAGCAGTGCAAATGTGTATGGCGAGGAATTTAGCCTGCTCTGGGTACTACGGTGAAAACAGGCCTTTGAGTTTTAAATCATAATTAAAACACTTGTCATGCTCAGCTGTTGGAAATAACTACCTAACAGTTGTACAGTAGTTACAACTGCCATCACTTCACCACCTATGCGTGAGACCCTTGGGTCTTGGGTTAGATCTATAAAAAAAAACCTGTTAATGTTCCAAAACATTCAACATTGAGATTGACCTACACAATGGGGCTAGTCAGGTGACCATGTGCTACTGACCCTGCAGCTTTATTGTGCCCCCATCATCCCCATAAAGTGGGTGGACAAATTGGGGGGGGGTTCATGGATGATTGACACTGACAAGTACAGAGAGGTCCTAGCAGAAGAAGGATCACCCTCCTCTTGCCCAGACCTGCCCCTTCTACTCCTGCTGCTTCTCAGCCTTGATCAAGCAGCTGTACATATCCCCCCCCCAATCTCCTGTCACCCCTCAAGATCCCGCTACGTTGCATGCCAGCCCCTCTCTGTTTCCTACCCCTTCTTCCTCCCCTGAGCTGAGCCGTGATTGGCAAGGCTCCAGACTCCCTGACAGCAGCCAGCACGCTGGTTGGACGACAGGAGTCACACTGACTTTCATTTGCATATGCTTTGCATACAGCTGCTGACACTGAAAGGCTTGGAGAAAAAAAAAGCTAGTCGGTCTTTCTCTTTCTCTCGCTCATGCTCACTCTTCCTACTTTCACTTCCCTTGTCCCAGTACTTGATGACAGCCTCTGATGGTTACATACTTGCTGGGGACGTTTCGCCCTTGTTGTTATTTGCTGAAGTGAAAATTTTCTGTTGACAGATGCGGTTTTGAGGTAGCTCACTTAGATGCGACTGCATTTTCACTGTGATACAGCTCCTGCAGTGTCTGGGGTCAGTGCATCTCTTGTCTGCTGCACTTGCGGCACGTGTGGAAAAAGTGCGCTCGCTTGTGTGAGACGTCTGACTCAGGGTCTAGCTTGTGTTTGCTCGCGGCTTTGTCTGTCTGCATGACCGGTTGGGCAGACCAGCTGTAGAGTGCTGACGTGCTGACTAAGCATGTTCACACAGGTGCACTCTGGGAAAAGGCATGCATTGTGAGGTGCTCTTAGCACTGATGCATTCTGGGAAAAGGCCACATAGGTTTCCTCCCACTGGCGCTGCTCATTGCCATCAACCAGTTGCAAGGCCCTAATGTCAAAACTGCCATAGAGCTTACTGCAATGTGTCTGGCTTATCAGTTGCCAGTCACCTTCCTATTACTTAGTACTGTGCAACCTCTCCCTATGCCTGCCTAGTCCGGGCAACACCCAGAGACTTTGGGGTGTGTGTGTTTAATTGCGCTGTACAGGGTAGGAGATAACTGGGGCACTCTTGTAAAACATCAAGCCAAATCCCATTTGGGTACACGTAAAAGCCAATTCTCTGTAAGGTGTCTCCGAACTTTGAGTTTGTGTCACTGTATGTGTGGATAAAGAGCTGTGTTTTAAATGCAGAGCTGACATCAGGCCCCTGTTCGCTAGATGCTGTCTTTGTGGGCTGTCAAGCCGGGTAAAGAGCTGAGGGACTGATCTGTCATTCTGAGTGTGTAACGTCTGAGCTTACATGTTGGCTGAGTAGATCAAACAAGCCTGAGATGACTGCTCACTGTCCCCTCCCGATGCTCTTTCTCTCTCCCCCCCTCCCCAGACTCGAAGCGGGGACCCCCTGAGCTGCCTGGAGCGCGGCCGGCTGGGCTGTGGCGGAGACGTGTACGTGGGCCTGGAGCCCTTTTTGGGAGATTTCAGGGGCTCCATCTCCCCGGCGGAGGGGCTGGGGAGGTCAAGCATCGGACCCCTGAGCGAGAGCGAAGAGGAGGAAGAAGAGGAGGAGGAGGAGGAGGAAGAGGAGGCCAAGAGCGATAGCGACGGGGGGCAGCAGAGCGTCTTCGAGAGGGACTGTACAGAACTGGACTTGACTCTCATAGAGGAGAATTGAGAACAATAATTGAGAAGCCCATTCTCCCCTCCATTGCCAGCATTCAACAACCCCCCTGCGGCCCCCCCAGGAAAGGCTCTCAGGAACACAGCTGCCCTCCCAGGGGTCCCAGGCAGGGGGTCATCAATAAAATGGTCATAATAATAATAACAATAAATAATAATAATAATAATAAAAACAAACATGAATACAGGTAGCCATGGACACACTCCCGCCAGTGGATTACATTCCAGGACCTGAGATCAGTTGCTGAAAGGCCCTTAAGTGTTAAATAACCTGAGTGCAGGACATGCCAGCTGTTCCCAATGGTGTGGGAGGGGGTCCTCCAGGGACACTTGGGCTGATATGGGAAACCTGAGGAAACGCTGGATGGCTTAACGCAGCTGGTCCCTGGCTTTCTATTTTCTTTGTCTTTCCTCTTAATTGTGACCTTTCTTGGCCGTAGGAAATTTCTTTCTCGAATGATAATGAATTTCTGTGTGTTGTTCATTTTTTTTTCTTTTTAAATGCAAAAAGGCAGTACTCCATTGCACATTTTTTTCTGCAGTTCTTTCTACTGATAGCATAAGCCTTAACAACACGCCAGAATTTTTTTCTACTGAAACAGTACTACTACAAAATGTTTGTTTTATTTTCCTCTTCAGTTGTTTTCATAAAACCTTTCAAGTCTTTACTCAAACTCAAATTCTGAAAAAAAAAGAAAAAATGATAAAGGTATAAAATGGATGATTGATGCACTGTGTTTGAAAGTGTAGGCCTACATTGAAACAGAAGCTACAGTAGTATTCTGAAGGGCACAATGTAATATTGTATTGTACAGCTACCTTTTGTTTAAAACAGGTTATTTTGTGTGTGTGAAGGTGACAGCTGGGAGACTGGGCAGGTCGTTACTGTCTTTTAGAGATGTTTTCCTTTTTTTATAATTATTATTATTATTATTGTATGTGTTACAAGATGAGAATTTCATCTAATGCAGTTTGTGTACAAATAAAGTTTATTGGAGATTATTTTACAAGGAAGGATGTCCTGTGGTCAGTGGTCTATGAGGACATGTTTGAGCCTCTTTCTCCTTGTTTGTGTGAGAGAATGCGGTGTTCTGATTTGCTGGTTTGTACCTAGCAAAGAGCAGCTAAGGTAGCACTGGAGGCTCATTTGTTGTGTTGTTTCTGGCAGTTTTATAGCCTTAAGCATACAGTCTGCAGCATTTACACACAGGGAGGGGTTGGAGATTAAAAAAAAAAAACCTGCAGAGCGAGGGGTGGGGGCTGACAGGGTGGAGAGGGTAAACAACCTATTACAAACTGGTGCCTCTTTTCTTTTAATGCTGGTCCTGGATTCATGCTGAGCCATAGTATATACATTCAGCCACGAATTACTCCACAATGGACAAAAAAAGCTACGGAGCATTATATATATATATATATATATATATATATATATATATATATATATATATATATATATATATATATTTCCCTCTAATCTGCTCCTGTATTGTGAGCATCTCCTAGACATTGGCTGACAGATGTTTGAATGAAAAGCAAGCAAGCGAGGCCGCTGGGGTGGTTAGTATGACCCCTAGTGAACTTGTTGATCAACTACAGGCCGAGTTCAGAATTACTCCGAAAACCCCCAGTTGATCTCGCTTGCTGGATTTCATGGTGGTCCTTAAAACAAAACAAAACAAATTAAAAAAAATTAACCTAATCTTAATTTACGAAAATTTTGTAAAAGTCAGAGCGACGAGGCAAGCAGTAGATTATATTGATCTCACAGGTAATCGAACACTAAATTAAATGCGTTTGGTTGTATAACGTCAGACACGTTTTCATTTCATCGTGACTTCTCATCCAGTCAGCTCGGAGCAAACCTGTCGATCGAAATCTTAAATCTGCAAATAATGTATTACATAAGCGTTGAAATATCTCCATTCCGTTTTGATGAGAGAAACCTGGCGCTGGATGCAGTACTCCCTTGTCTGACGTGAAGGCGCCGCTCCATCTGCAGCTCGGTCGGTTTTTATTGCAGCTCCTCTCTTTTTGTGACCTGTTACCGAGTCGTCTGCAGCGACCTGACCTCCGTCAAACGGACGGGTTACCTCCTCTTTTTTGCAGTTTTCATGGCGATCAGAAGAGAGGGAAAGCCGTGAACCTAACTCGCACTGATCCTGCAAAAAAAAAAAATCCAGAGAGATTTGATGGGGTAATTAAGAAAACGACGCATCGCCACTTTACCGTGTTAGTTCGATTCCTGTGCGTGACAGAGGAAATGCGGGAATCGACCCAACTTTTCTTGTGAATTAGTTTGGGGAAAAAGTGATTTCCAGCTACTTTTCTTTTGCGCTACTGGTACTTAGCTACTAGCTAGCTGTGGCTACAATGAGAGCGAAAAGGGTTTCCCCTCGGTGCATGATCAGTTAGCAGGCAATTAAATTTAGCTAGTTACTGTTTGGTTGCAAGATGGCTAACTACCAAGCTGCAGCGTTTTAATAGCATTTGTTCTTCAGTAGTTGTTGGCTAACGTTAGCTAAACGCCATTGGTTTAACTGTATAGCGAGCGAACCCTTCAAAAGTTAGCGAAGAAGTTAGCCAGCTGGCTAACTGGACAGAAAATACGGAACCTAAACGAGGCGCTGGGTATATGGCTAGCTAGCTAGCTAAAATAATGAAATAGTATGAACTGGCTAGCTAACCAGTAGTCAGATAGTCAGCTAGTCAGATAACCAATTACTGAGCCGGCTAACTTTACAACACGCTGGATAACTAACCAGTTAGCTACTTCTAGGTACTGCTTTGGTACTTTAGTAAGTCATGTGTTGCGTTAATTTAACAGGGGTGTTTCCAGCTAGTTAGCGTTAGCCATCTAATATGTAGAGTGCTTGTACAATTGACTAAGAGACAGCTAGCAAGGCACCCGAATTAATATATGGATGGCTAGCTGATGTTAACTACTTGGGTCATTAACTAATTATTAATAATTTATAACTAAATCAACTAATTAATTAAAAAAGCCCAAAGAGAGATAGCTAGCTTGCTACAGTACCTTAACGCGCTCAGCTCAGGGCATGTTTCGGCATGATTAAGTAGGTGTTTAGCTAACGTTACCTAGGCTAACTAATTTTCACTAACTCATGGTTCTTGTCGTACCACTCTTAATATGTAATATTTAGTTCAATGTTATTTTGTGTCTACAGTTGGGTAGGTCGTAAAATTTCATTTGTAATAGCTAGGCACCTTATTTGATACTTGTGTTACAGTGGTGGTGTTGATGTTGAACCTACTTGCATCCTCAATAGTGTGCAGTCAGAGCGTTTTTCTTGGTAGCTCTGGAATTTGGTGTAACTCCGGTAGGTAACTAGCTACCTAATTGTAACATGGTAGTGTAATTTTTTTTAATCCCGATCCAGGGTCAGCTGCTAAGAGCTGAACGTTCCTTCGTCTGCAAGTGTGCCGTGTGCGTCAGCTAAACGTTTCCCCGGCATTTATTTTGAGATGCAGTTTTTTTTGTCCCCCCAGAATAGAATAGCATAACTTGTTTTCCCCTTTTCCATCAATTGTTTCAGTGTGAAAATCTTTGTACTGATGTTTGTTTTTAAGTCCTTGCATTACTTTTTGGCTCAACAGGGAGTTCGTGACAGTGGACGGTATGTTAAGGGACTAAATCAAAAGAACAGACAGTGAGACACAGAGACGAACAGAGAGGCGATCTCCAGGTGAGTCTTGCGGACAGTGTTACTTGGTGTAAGGTGATCTTAGTTGCTCACATGCTCACAGCATTTCCTGACCTCATTTTGACTTCTGTGTCTTCTCTCTCCTGGCAGGTGTTGTGCCTTTTTTTTGTTTTCCTTCTTCCTGCTGGACAGCGTGAGGTTTTTGAGTTGTGGATTGTCTAGTTTAGGTCGTCGTGCGCTGGCTTGAGTGAGGGTTGCCAGTCAATGGCTCTGATGGATAAACACAAAGTCAAACGGCAGAGGTTGGACCGCATCTGTGAAGGTCAGTAACAGCCATGGAATCACTTAATCATGTCTTCTTCAACCCCTGCACACAGACCGGGCCACCTCTTTAGGAGTTCCTTAAATTCACAGTTTGTCTATGTAAATATGTGTGTAGGTGCTCTTTCACTCAAATACAAAGTACTAACCCAGACCAGTATTGTTCATTTCATCTGGGTGTGTTCACACTTTCATTCACTCAGCATGTGCAGCTGAAATGGTCACACACCGTTACCCTAGAATTCTGTAGCCTGCTTATACACATAAGGAGTGCGTCCCTGTGGTTCACGGATTACTTTCCTGTGTTGTAATTACAGATAATTTATCCTCACATAATATATGCATACAAGTGAATAAAAGCATCTAATAAATGTAAATGTAGATTATAATTTGAGACCAAGAATGCTCTTAAAATTTATTGCAATGTTCACCTCAGTGCGTACATTGTGTTTTAAGGTGTTGTTAGAGAGACATGTTTTTTTCACGGCAGACTAACACAAGAAGAGTGTGACTTTCATCCACTGTCATTTCTGTCTATCACACTGTGCTGTGCTGCTGGTCTTGCCCAAGATTCAGAAAACTAGGAGTGTATGGGCTGTGTGTAGTAACACATTCTATCTGTATGGCAAAGGAACCTGAACTCAAATAACACTCAGTAAGTTGTGCATGTGATGCCATTATAGCTCATTATTAGGGATGGGACAATATAGTTATCTCATGATTCGGTTCAATATAAGATATGAGGTTCGCGATTCGATATCACCACAATTCGATAGAGCCTAATAACAGTTCAGTGACAAAGTATGAATATTCAGAATTGATATTTAATTTTTAGCCATGCAAAATACAAATTAAATTCTCATTTGAATAATGTTCTCTACTAGACAACACATGAAGAGATCAAAGTAACAACAGAAATTCTCATAAAGATCAGAAATACAAGTGTCATAAATACAAGAAATAAATGAGTAAATACATCAAAAATTACAAGTAAAATAAACATTCAATAATAGTTGTCTACATTTAGGCTGATCCAGTGGAAACCGGTATCTCTCAACCATCCACAAAGATGAAAATTGTCCTAAAAAATAACACACTTGGCAGCTTTGGTTGTTACATAATGTGTAAACAATATGGAAACGTGACAAAATACAGAAAACGAGAAAGATGCAAGAGCAGAAGAAACCTAAGGTTAGAATTCATACTAGGGGTCCAGCAGTCCCACAGAGCCTGAATTTTGTATGTTAAATTGGAAGCTCACACTCGCACACTGTATGTGCATGCATATCAGGGCTGTACAGTGCGACAGTTTTGCTCGCGTTTGCGATTAAAAATTATTTAGTGCGAAATTAAATATTGATCCACTCTCACCCTTGCGATCAGTCTCTGTAAGCGCCAAATTCATGTTGTTTGATATTCAATTCAATTCAATTCAATTGTATTTGTATAGCGCTTTTTCCAACACAAGTTGTCACAAAGCAGCTTTACATTGATCCCAGGCCTGAGACCCCCTGAGAGCAAGCCTAAGGCAACGGTGGCAAGGAAAAACTCCCCAATTAACAGGAAGAAACCTGGAGCAGAACCCAGCTCAGAGGGGGAGCCCGTCTACTTCTGGCCGGCACTGGGCAGATAGAACATATTTCAGAATATACACATTTATTAAAATAAGTACTTGCATGTAATTTGAATATAGTGTTCCTAAGTAACAGTGCTTATTGCAGTACCCTTATAATTCGATTGTTAACATGATTGGCGCATGTCACTTTAAGAGAAAGACGCGGATGTTGGTTGACGTAATGCAGTGTAGCAAATTTGCCGTTATTTTCTGTTTGTTTACGGTGGAGTGGCACGGTTTTCTTACCCTGTCGAATTACAAGTTTAAGGGAGGAATACGTAAAACAGTATAAATTTATTATGTCTGTTTCTCCTGTGTACCCTATTTGTTTTTGCATTAACGAGAATAAATTAGTTTTCTCAGTCACGCGTCAACCTAAAGTTCGTTTATGGCTAAAAGTACATCATACAGTATCTTTGCAATCTGCAAACCAGCGACAGAAATAAACATTAGCTACCTAGGCCTACCAGTCGAGGCGTTGTAGGGACATGTACAATGAGTGTCTTCTACACAACTTCATTAGCTACTCGTAAATACGTTGCCAAGGACGTGGTGGAGATAGGGTCCAGTATGATAGGTAACACTAAGACTATCTTTGGCTAAAGTTAGCTTGGACCAAAAGCAATAATGAAAAGATATTTCTTGGTTGTGAATGGGCAACGAGAGACAAGTGAACTTGACATGCAGGAAAAACTCTACTTGCACTAACTAGTTACTAGCACATCATTGGGCAAGGCTAGGCTACAATACAAAGTAGCAAGTATCGCGATATCATTTTCTGACTTACAAAATGGATCGTAATATTTTTGGATCGCGATATACCGAATTTTGATTTATTTACCCATCCCTCTCATTATAGCGAATATATTGTCGCCTCTGTTACAGTTTATATTGGTATAGCACTGGCAGACTAATATTGCAGAGTATTACCTTTGAAAAATGGTCCAAACCGCAAGGCTACTGCTTTTGAGGACTCCATCTACAACAACATCGGTTGTGAATGTTTAGCGAGGAGTGCTGAACTGGGTGGAGGAGTATCTTGTGGGTGTGTGGCTATTGTTTTGAAGCAGCACTAGACCTGATGGGTGAGAGGAACACTCAAACTTCTGCTGTCCATGAACATTTCTGTGGTGTTGATCGGTGATGTGCTCACCACTGCTTGCGCATTAGGTATGCAGTGAGGTGTAAGTTGAGGCTGTTACGTCCTTTCTTGCACTTGAAAATATTTAAAAGGTGGTGTCAGGTTGGTTTGAATTGCCTTAATTGGTTAGTGCTCCACTGGTAAGCTTTATGCTATATTCTGTTAATGGATAGCATGTAAAAATTGTACTCTTGTCAGTTTCTCTGAATGAGCGTGTGATGCCCCATTCCTGGTGTATTCCTTGATTTGATTAAAAGACAGCGTGTGAATCCTCTGCTCTGTGCTATTTATATTCAGTTAATATTATTAACAACAACAACAACATTGAAATATAAATTGTTATCCAAAAGTTGCTCGTTAGATTCCCAATTAGGCAGCTGCTGTTGTACCCTTGGTCAAACTACCTAACCCAAATTGCCTTAGTAAATTTACAGCTTTATACCTGAATAACAAAAATTGTAAGCCATGTTGGTTTCTAAGGGTAAGAGCAGTGAGCTAGTGAACCACTTCTGTAATGATGTATGTCCAGTGTGGGTAAAATATGCTCTAGTGGGAGGTCCTGTTTACTTATCCGATATGTGATGGTGGACAGCGTGTTTCAACAGCTTCAGCACAAAAGTAATCATCTATTACTCTGATCTGACAGCCAGTCTGGAGAGAGTGAGATATGGACCTTTCCCCACCAAAATGGTAGAAAGTCCAGAAAAGACAAAATCCCATTAAAATCTCATTGATGTAGCTGCCCGGAGTGGCGAAACTGTTAGCTAAAGTTAGCCATTGCAGCGCATAGATATACAGACTGCCAGCTGTCTTTTGCATCTTGCTACTACCTCTGGTTTTGCTTGTTCATATAGGAAGGAGGTTTTGCTGAGCCTGTCCTGCTCTGTATGAACCTAGCAGATTTTTAATGTGTTCAGCAGTATCAGGCCTGAAGCAGGTGCAGTTGAAACTCAAGTGCATTTGCATAGGCGCATGGACTTACTTCTCCTGTCTTTTTTTTTCTTCAGGGAGTGAAGTCAAATTCTAATTTTACATTTTACATTTTGCATTGGCAGGACTGCAGTTAGAAACATGTTCTCTTGATGTCTCAGTCTGCTGTGTAACTAAATGGGAAGTAACACAAGTCACTTCACAGGAAATTTGAAATTATATGGAGTATGGGTGAAATGGCTCATTTTATTGAGTGTGAAGTCATGCACACTTCAGGGAAGTTGAAATGGGGTTTGACAGGAAAGTGGTAAGTCTGTGGCACCATGGGAGGTGTAAATTTGGGACCATTTGGCTTCCAACACAAGGTCTTTGCACTGGAGTTGGGGCAAACCTACTTCACAGCAGGGATAGCTTTGTGTAGACATAGCTTGCTTGCAAAAGTGTCTGTTTCTGCACTAACATTCCTCTCTTTGTAACTGATCCAATAGGTCACGAAATGCATTTGCTTGAGCAGAAAGATTCCAGTTTTGTCATATTAGCTTCTTCTCCTTCCTGTTGTGTATGCTTGTTTCACCACGTCTGTTAGATCGATGACTTTGTTTTGGAACACTGTAATTTATCGTAGCTATTGTATGCCATGTGCCCAGGCCGGTCTGAATTTATCTGCGTGGGACAGTTTATGAGGTGGTTGAGGGATTGTTTTTATGGGCTGTATTGTGAGAGCCTTTTATTCTCGGTCAGGAGTGGGTTCTTCCCCATTAGCAGGAGCGAGAGGAGGGGATGGGAGATGATGAATGAGAGGAGGGCTGTGACCCCTGGTGGTGCCTGGGCTTCATGGGAGGGTTCAGTCCGTTATCTCGCTTCCTTCCTCTTCACTGGTAGATGGGGTGTGGTGGGGTTGCCTGAGAGGACAGGGGCAGGGTGACGTTTTGGGTGTCAAAAAGGAGGGGGACGGGGGGGGGGGGGGGGGGGGTCTCGGAGATGGCAGAGAGGAAGGAAAGCTGGCACAGTGGTTAGATGCAAGCTCAGTTGGTGAAACTTTGCGAGGGGCTTCACTCAACCACGTAACTGTGGTGCAAAATTTAAGAAATTGGCAGAGGACCTGAGATTAATTGGTTGAAGGGAGTGTGGATTTTGTGTTTAGTCTGTTTACTCCCGGTCGTCCCTACGTCAGACCAGTAGCCAATGAGCCTCCAGTTATGTCTTGTGTGAAATACAAGAAAGAAGCCAGCTCATCCTCAGAGTTGCGAAGCATTTTCTGCTCTGTCGAAGCATGGGTCAATGCGTAGTTTGCAGGCTGTCTTTTGCCGATACAATCTTCTGTTGTGGCTTGCACAGATAACAGATGTAGCGTTTGCGCTCATAAATTCCACTGTGATGAATAAGGCAAGACAAATTGTATTAAATGTGTTGATTCATATGCGTCTCTTGTTGCAGTCGCTGTAACCGGTGATAGTTTTTAACGTGGATGCAGCCGGTCTGGGCAGCACAGCTGTGAATTTAATGTGTGGCCTGTAGTCTTGCTCTGTCTTCTTCAGATTTTCTTTTCAAATCCGACATGGGAGCCGGCAGAAGCTTGGCTGACAGTGACCCCTCGTTGAGGCATTACCCTTCAATGGGCCTTTAAAAAAAACAACAGGGGTACCGCCCCCAGACCTCTAAACCCAGTCCCACCTCTTTATGCTAATGAGGTTAGTGTTGGTTGGCTGATGCTGAATGGAGGTGGTCTCTGATTGGGCGAGGGGGGAGGGGGAGGTGACTGAGATTATGACAGTCTGAAGCAGGCTAACAGTAACTGAAGTGCAGAGGAGGGGGGAGAGAGAGTGAGAGGAAGACGGGCTGGCAGAAGGCAGCATGCAAGGTTAGGACACTGAATGGCTTTTCCTTTTGTTTTTGAGGAGGTGAGGGTTGAGATGGAGGGGAGGGAGAGTGGGGTTAGCGTGGTACAGAGCATCTGTGGGGAGATTTCGCTGCTCCATTTTTTTTTTAATTTTTATCTACGCATTTGTCCTTGAAGCTGCTGTAGGTATTGTGTGTGTGTGTGTGTGTGTGTGTGTGTGTGTGTGTTTGTGCCAGAGCATTTCTGTGTGTGTGACAGGGGAGAAGGAGGGGTATTGCCGCATTATCAGCAACCACCCCCCCCCCCACCCCCCACCCCCCCAGCCTTGGTGTGACAGGCAAAGGAGAATGAATGAGCGTTGAATGAATGGTATTGTGTGCATGCTCTTGGATTCAGCAGGCCTTGCGCGCACTCACACACACACACACACACGCTCGTGTACACAGGCTATGAGGCAAACGTCTCCAAGCGCATGCGGTATGTGTGCGTTATCTCTGCCTTCCTCCCCCCCCCCCCACCCCGTGGTTATTTTTTTGCTGTGGTTGTTTGCGCGTTAGCTCTCCCCGCGGTGTCAGAGGGAAGGTCCGCTGCGCTTGCCTGCGCTCCTTTTGTGCTGCAGTGTTTTTAGATACGGCTTCCTTCCTGCTCCCCTCACATTGTTCCCGTTGCCTTAATGGAACCGACGCGTCTGTGAATGGCCTTTCGCTCTGTGTGTGCGCGGGCCGCGTTGGCGGGAACCGCGCTCGGCTGCGTGATTTTCTGCCTGGAGTTAGCGGCTTTTTGGCGCGGGACACTCGAGTCCAGAGGGCAGTAGAGGCGGGATGCTGAGTGGCATTCCATAGTGACTGACCCTAGAGATGTATGGAATGGAGGAGGTGCATTTGCGTAAGAGGGTCCTGAATGAATGTTCTGACGTGTGTATCTCTCTCTCTCTCTCTCTCTCCCTCTCTGTTAGTGAGTTTCTGCTGTTTTGGTTGTGAGGAGGGGAGAAAATGTCCTACTCATAGCTCTTCTGTTTTGCCCCTTCGTAACACCCCCCCCCCCCCCCCCCCCCCAACAAAAAAAAAAAAAACCCAACACGTGGGAACAGGAGCCGCTGCTCTTTTCTTAGTGCGATCTCACCCCAAACACCTGAAGAGGTGTGGGTTTATGCCCTCTGCAGAGATAGTGTGTAGTTTTGGTTAGGGTTTTATACCCTTTTATAGTTTTATACCCTTAGTGGAGGTGTGTAGTGTAATGTTCTTTGTGTGGAGATGGTGTGTAGTTTTATGCCCTCTGTGGAGATGCTGTGTAGGTTTGTGACCTTTATGTGAGATAGTGTGTAGTTGTATGTCCTTCGTGGAGTCAGTGTGTCATTTGTATGTATGTTGAGCTCTGAGTCTGTAGATGGTATGCAGTTTTTTTTTTTGGTTTCTGTATGCAGATGATGTATGTGCTTGCATGATGTGTATGAGTGTAGCTTTAGTGTCTTATGGATGGAGATGGCATGTAGTTTTGCGCTGTCTCTGTGCAGGGGGGATGGTGTGTTATGTTGTGCCATCAGTGTAGAGACAAATGAGTGAATGAATGAACTCTGTTGTACTTTCAGGAAGTAATCTAGGGTGTGAGCCTCTAAGTTCTTTTTCTAGCGTTAACATTTATGCCAAACAAAATTCCAGGCAGTTGACAATAGTGAGAGATGGTGTGTACAGGGCCCTGGGGGAAGAGACAGTGTGTAGTTACTAGTTTTTATGATGATGTGTAGACTACCAAAGTAGCGTACCCGCATAAATGCTGGTAATGGCATTGCTTTGAAGTTTGAGTGCATGTGAGACATCTGTTTGCTAGCCCTTTCCTGAAGGAGTAGATTTTCAAATAGAGTCAGTAATAACCACTTTCTGGGTAGGAATTACTATGGTCCACGCTTCCCATGCGAGTCAGCAAGTTACGTATGTGATCATGCAATAAAAACATTAAATGAGATGCGTAAGGGGAACACACATAATTCCATGTCCTACTGTCGTCATACACAAGTTTCTGTTGATGTATGAAGTTTCTAATTAGGAAGAAGAATGGATAATTGCTTGAATTTTCGCTAGAAGCGGTTCATTTTTCACACTATTCACAGACTGACATTTGTCATTGCACACGATTCCCGATCTTCAGCCTCTGCTTTGCGGTTGTGTAATATGACCTAAAAGTATTGCGACGGCCCAGACATGCAGGGCAGAGCAGGCACAAATCAGGCTTTTGGCTGCCGTTCCCTTTTTTTGGGAGGGTTTTTTGGCGGTCCTGTTTTTCAGAAAAACAATCCATCTGCTCTCTGTCAGCTTAGCGCTCGGCATTACAGTGACACATACTTGCATGCTGGGAAATGTAGTTAAAAAGAGCTACACCATATGTACAGAGAGCACGTATCCAATATGAAACCAGCTTTGATTAATCAATGTGAAACATATTTTGCACACTTCACACCCCAGCAATGCCTCTGAATCTGGATATGGGTGTGCGAAAGGGCTCTGGCTGGTGGAGGTGCTTCGCAGTTGCAGTGCCCTTTGCATGCAGAGTTCTGTGAATTCGCACTGCTCAGAATTTGTTAGCGTGGATAAGATTACAGAGGGGGATGCATGAAGCGAAGGGCTGTGTTCAGGCCGTGGGCGGAGCTCATGTTTTTACAGTCGACCTTTTATTTCACTCCATTTTACTGATTTAACCGTCCTTTGACCAGGAAGGACATTCGAGAACCAGTTCCCATTTGCGGTGATCAGGAGGCATGAAATATATGATAGCGTATAGTAATGCGGGAAGTACAGAGCTTGGAGAAGTTACAGTACAAACAAACATGCACAACATGTCACAGTAGCCCTATACACAGTACGTTATTGTGTTTTGTGTGTGTGATGCAAACTGTGCTGGAACAGTGTGTGGAGCGGCATACACACACACACACACACACAGCTGCAAACTGGGTCTTGTTTGTAGTGCATGCAGTGGTGTTCTGAAGTGTTTTATGAGCGCTGTGCGTTTCCTGAGTAGCAGAAAAGTGGACACTCCAGAAATGAGCTGTTCCTGTTGAAATGGAAAAACTGCAAGTCAGTTCTAGACCACGCAAGCGGGGTTTTGGCTTGATGCTGGTAACTAAATCCGCCTGCTTAGTAAGAACATTAGCATGAATTGGGGTGTAGCTGGTGCTTTGGAAACCCTGTTAATGAGGTGGTAATATTTGCCTGCTTTCTTATTGGACAACCTTTGACCCTGCTTAAGTCATTGCTTCAGTCCTTTGTCTTTGCCCATATTGGTGTGTTCATGCACAGCACAGGCGGTGATTCTGCATGTTCTGTACCATAGTTATATTTTGCCTAAATGCTAACATGGTGTTAGCACATGTTTACACATCCAGTGGTTTAGAACACCATGTGTAGGCAAGTATGAACGCCTAAGATTTTTCATGCTTGCGGAAATGTGTCTGTTGGCGCCTGCACATGGGTTTGTGTCAAACGCTGACGCGTCTTTGTTTAAGGCGGCAGACTGTGTATTGTTGCCAAAGGGCAGGGGTCTTTGCTTCCAGACGGAGGGGAATTTAGGTCATGAGGACACAAAACAACCCTCCCCCCCTCAATCCCCCCCCCCCCCACCCACCCACATACACATATACACACACACACACACACACGCACAATCAGACACCTCGGCCGCCTGGGACCTCTGATGAGGGGTAATGATTATTGCGGGGGGGGGGGGGGGGTGAAAGGATTTGTGTTAAGAACTCAACTGTTTAGTACTGCTCTATTTGTCCCTATTGGGAAGATGAACCCACTTAACATCTCATGGAATATCCTGACCTCCTTAATGTCACATTTTGTTTCTTGTTTTTAAACCTTTTGCCATGCTCTGTATGAAAGTCCATTTGTCCTTTTTAAAATTGGGTGAATGAATGTGTGCTTGCCTTGTAGGCCAAGTTTTACCAAATCCGTAAACAATGTGGAGGACCCTGTATTGCTGCATAAGAGTGGTTTTATATAGAACGTTACAACACCTCTGCTTAAGCATGCCATAAAGTATTTTTAATAAAAAAATCAGATTATTCAGTCAGAGCATGGTGTGGAATGGACACATCTGTGTGATACAGGTAGCCTGATCAGTGCAGAATGTGTTCTAAGCGTGTGTGTAATGTGGCGACACCTTTGTAGCGGCACTCTTGCGGAGGGTGTGAAAGCGCTTTGCTAAGGCCTACACCCTTGGTGTGGGTGGTGGAGCTTCTCTGATGTTATTTACATAACCAGTTCCAACCCATTGTGATGTCATCTCCGCCCTGGGTGTGTTCCGTGACTCCCTGAGATGGAAGCCGCCTCCCAGGCCTTCCACACCACTGAGCAATTTCCAGAAAAAAAGCAACCAAACACTGTAGCTTAGACATATGCACATCCTTAAAGCTATGACTACAGGAGTGAAACATGAACCAAAAAGAAGAAATTCTGCTCTGATGGCGTTATTTGCACAAACAAACATGCACAGCATATCTGTCCGTTGGGATCTCTGTCCGTGTTATTTGTATGTGCAAATAAAATCCCTTGGGAGCTGCAGAGTAGCGGGTTTTCTTTTTTGGTACCGCCCACAGCTGATCTTATCACATTTGTAAATAAGTGAGCCAGGCCGCTGGGCAAATTTGCGAGTTTGCTAGTTAGCCTGTGAGGAGATGGGGGAAGGTCACTACAAAAAGTACTGATTATGGGATTTCATCATAGACAGGTAAATATTTATGTTGCGGAAAAAATCAGCGAGCGATATCGTGTTACTTAGTTACTTACATACGCAGTTATCTAATGCCTTTCTAAATGTCTCCTCCTCTGGTACTGTACACAAGAGAAACATGCTGACTCTACCTCCTGAGTCATCTGGACTATGGGCAAAACTGCCGTCATGCTTGGGCCTTTCTGACATGGTCCCTGGTCACCTCAGGTACCGCTGACCTACAGGTGAGATGGGTCAACGGAGGTGCTGCAGGCCGCATGAGTGTGTGTGCGTGTGAGTGGTATCCCATGCAGTGTAGGGTCAGGAATGAACACAAATGACAATCTTATGTTAACACCTATCCTAGCCACACATTTTCTAACTAAGGTCAACAATGGGCATTTAGGATTACTGCAGTTAAATGGAAAATATCCTTGAACACTGCCTCACAGTGCTTTTTGGGCTGACTCCCCCCCAGGCATTCGCCCTCCAATTCTGAACGGGCCGATGCACCCGCGCCCCCTAGTGGCTCTGCTCGATGGGCGCGACTGCACAGTGGAGATGCCCGTCCTCAAGGACGTGGCCACCGTGGCGTTTTGCGATGCCCAATCCACCCAGGAGATCCACGAGAAGGTACTGCGTGTGCCTCTCTCAGCCTGTCCATCTGTCCTTCTGCTGGCAGTCATGGCTGTTCCTCCCCACCTTTTTTCCTCTTTCAGTCCCTCCCTATCTGTCTGTCTGTCTGTCTGTGTCCGTCTGTCTGTCTCTTGTCTGTCTGTCTGGCCGCCCCGTTTCCCTGTCCCATTACTTGTTTCTGTCTGTCTCCCTGTTTGTGTGTCTGTGTCCTTGTTTCCCTATGTGTCTGAGGCCCTGTCTTTCCATTTGTCTGTCTGTCTGTGTCCCTTTCTCTCTGTTTCTACATCTGTCTCCCTGTCTTTATGTCCCTGTCTGTCTCTTTTCTGTCTGTGTTTCTGTTCCCTGTCTGTCTGTCTGCCTGTCCTTCATTCTGGATGGCTGTTTCTCCATCTATGTCCCTTTCTGTCTGCTGTATGTTTGCAGCAGATCTCTGTGTGGCCTGCATTATCCCGCTTGCAGTGTGTGTGCTCTGTCTAAGCGAGTTTTGATTGTGTAGCAGCAGTGGGTCACGCCCTCTCCCCCCGGCAGGTGCTGAACGAGGCGGTGGGCGCGCTCATGTACCACACCATCACGCTCTCGCGGGACGACTTGGACAAGTTCAAGGGTCTGCGCATCATCGTCAGGATCGGCAGCGGGTTCGACAACGTGGACATCAAGGCCGCGGCCGAGCTGGGTGAGCGAGCCGCCTCTCCTCTCCTCCTCCTCCCCATTTTTGTCTTCTCTACGCTCTGCTTGTGGGCATTTCTCTCCCCTTTCCCTCTCATTCTTTTTTTCAGCACTGTCTCACTCTCTCTGTCTCTCACTCTTGCTTGCTCATCCCCCCTCCCTCTCTCTCTCACACTTGCTCATTTCTCTCTCTCTCTTTCTCGCTTGCTCATTCTCTCTCTCTCTTTTCCCTCCTCTCTCTCTCTCTCTCTCTCTTCCCTCCTCTCACTTATTTCTTATTTGTTGAGTTGACAAGACAACCTGAAATAGTACTACCAGAGCAGTCACACACAATATAAAATGCTGTAGTGTGTAACAGTGTCTCTGTCTCCCCCTGCAGGCATCGCTGTGTGTAACGTGCCGTCCTCGTCGGTGGAGGAGACGGCCGACACTGCGCTCTGCCTGATTCTGAACCTGTACCGGCGGGTCACCTGGATGCACCAGGCCCTGCGGGAGGGCACGCGTGCCTCCAGCGTGGAGCAGATCCGGGAGGTGGCCAGTGGGGCCGCCCGAATCCGGGGCGAGACACTGGGCATCATCGGCCTGGGTGAGTGGGGCAAGGGGGGGCACGGATCTGAAAGGAGTGGGATGGATACTGAGAAGGATGAAGGGGACAGGTGTGCCACCATATCTGATTACTCTGACTGCTCTCGCCCCCTCTCTCTCCCTCTGTGTCAATCTCCCTCCTGCCTTCTTTCTCAATTTTTCTCCCTCCTCTCTCTGCTTTTCTCCCCATCTCCCTTTCTCTTCTTTCTTTCCTCTTACATTCGTTCTTCTGCCCAATGTCATTCCCTGTTTGCCTGTATCTCCTGTTCTTGCTCTCTCTCCCCTTTCCTTCTCTTCTTTCTCTCTCCCTCTCTCTCTTTTTGCTCTCTCTTTCTTGCACCTTTTCTCCTTCGCTGTCTCTCTCTCTCTGTCCCTCCAACTCTCTCTTTCTCCCCACTCTCACCCTCATCTTTCTTTCTCTGTCTTTCCTCTCTTTCTCTCTTTCTCTCTCCTCCCTCCCTCCTCCAGGGCGCGTTGGCCAGGCGGTGGCGCTGCGTGCCAAGGCCTTTGGATTCGGCGTGATCTTCTATGACCCCTACCTGCCGGACGGCGTGGAGCGTTCCCTGGGCCTCCAGCGGATGCCCACCTTGCAGGACCTGCTCATCCACTCGGACTGCGTGTCCCTGCACTGCAGCCTGAACGAGCACAACCACCACCTCATCAACGACTTCACCATCAAGCAGGTCTGACACTAACAACGCTAACAGTCATCAAGCAGGTCTGACGCTAACAACGCTAATAATCCTCTAGCAGGATGCTAATAAGGCGACCCATCACTCCGGCAGGCCAGCTCTGTCCACAGATAATCATGTTCTGTCTGTGAGCATGATTATCTGTGGAATCCTTGTATGCGTGTCTGGGATTCAAGCCACAGCTAAACTGGAAAAGCAGATCTCCCAAATCCAGCTCTCTCCATGTTTCTCTGTGATGGAGATTTCTCTAATGAATCTGTGTGCTCGTGTGTCAGAGTCCCACAGACGTGTCTCTTTGTGTAGATTTATCCCCTGACATTCATATCTCTCTAACATGCTTTCTGCTTTGTGTAACATGAATCTGTATTACCAAACTTTTGTACCAATCTTGATGGATTTGTCTTATCAAATGTCAGTAGATATATTCCTTGAGATTTGGATCTCTGTAACTCACTCTCTGCTGTGTGCAACTGTATCAGTGAGATGTGGATCTCCGTAACCCACTCTCTGCTCTGTGCAACTGTATCAGTGAGATGTGGATCTCCGTAACCCACTCTCTGCTCTGTGCAACTGTATCAGTGAGATTTGGATCTCTATAACCCACTCTCTGTTCTGTACAGATGTATCAGTCTCTGTAACCCTCTCTTTGCTGTGTGTAGATGCGGCAGGGGGCGTTCCTGGTGAACACGGCGCGGGGCGGGCTGGTGGATGAGAAGGCCCTCGCGCAGGCGCTTAAGGAAGGCCGGATACGAGGCGCCGCTCTGGACGTCCACGAGACGGAGCCCTTCAGGTCAGCCACCCTGCCTCTCACCTTCCGAAGGCCTTCTCTGTCTCCCCCCAGTGGACTGGAGGTCACAGTTCATTGCGCTTCCTTTATATTTATTTACACTTCTGACCTCGATGGCTGGCAGTAGCCAGTTTTATCAGCGCGTTTCCTATCGTTTCTAAAGCTGATCACAAGGTCTGTTGTTTTCTCCACTTTTGCCGTTTCCCAGAAATGTTTTGCAGATATCTTTTTTTTTAAGCTCAGAAAGGCTTTTCAGAGTTTGTGCCCATGATAACGTGGCCGTGTGAATATTTAATGCCAAGCGTTTGGGGGGGGGGGGGGGGGGCTTACACGCCCAGGCCCCCATTTAGCATGAATAAAACAGGGAACGTTGCTCATCTCATAGGATCGCTGGCAGAGATGGTGTGCATAGAAGTGCGTGTGCATTGGGAATGAGCTGGCTGAGGTCTGTGCAAAAAACAAGAATATCATCAAGCAGAGAATCGTGTTTGGATCCTCATGCATAATTAACCGTCTCATGCACATTAAAGTGCTTGTATCGAATTGCAGGCAGGAAGTGAACACGCACCAACCAGGCACAGAGTTAGAGCTTCTAACGATTAGAACAAAGGCTAGAACGGAGCAAGTTGCCTCGCTTGCTCTTCCTTTAGGCTAACTGAAGCAGTTCAGATAAGCCCTTAGTTGTTGCTTATTATGTGTAAGATCAGTGTACACAAGTGTTCGCACACAAACACACTCGCATGCACTTTGTTTATGCACTAGGCGTAAGGCAAAATAGCAAAAAATAGGAAATAGCAAAATGTTTCATTGCCCTTGAATTCAATGCAAATTCAAATTAGATTTCTGTTAGAACTGGCTTGAGAGTAATATACATTTTATTTTGTCAAAGTCATGTCAGTGGAATTTTTCACTTTCTTTTTTGTCCATTACTCCTCTTGAATAATGTTTGTGCTTTTGTACTTATTTGAAGTGCTTCTTACTAACAGCATACTGTTACCTAACATTATTTCTCTGGTCACAAAGTGGTATTGCCCTTTTTGTATCATATTGCATCTGTACTCCATGAAATGTGTCACAGTGTGAGCTGAGTACACCATCACATGCCAAGTACACACACAAGCATTTGTGCTTGTATGCGCGCGCACACGCACACACGCGCACACGCACACACACACACGTACACACACGCACACACACACACACACACACACACACACACACGCACACACACACACACACACACACACACACACACACACACACACACACAGCCACGTGTCTCACGTCGTATCCGTTTCTGTTCCCCCCTCCCCAGCTTCTCTCAGGGCCCATTAAAGGACGCCCCGAATCTGATCTGCACCCCTCACTCTGCCTGGTACAGCGAGCAGGCGTCTATCGAGGCCAGAGAGGAGGCTGCGAGGGAGGTGCGGCGAGCTATTACAGGTACTGAGGGGGGAGGTGCGGCGAGCTATTACAGGTACTGAGGGGGGAGGGGCATAGAGCCATTACAGGTACTGAGGGGGGAGGAGCATAGAGCCATTACAGGTACTGAGGGGGGAGGGGCATATAACCATGACAGGTACTGAGGGCGGAGGAGCATAGAGCCATTACAGGTACTGAGGGGGGAGGGGCATAGAGCCATTACAGGTACTGAGGGGGGAGGGGCATATAACCATGACAGGTACTGAGGGGGGAGGAGCATAGAGCCATTACAGGTACTGGGGGGGGGGAATAGAGCCATTACAGGTACTGAGGGCGGAGGAGCATAGAGCCATTACAGGTACTGGGGGGGGGGAATAGAGCCATTACAGGTACTGAGGGGGGAGGGTCGTATAACCATTACAGGTACTGAGGGCGGAGGAGCATAGAGCCATTACAGGTACTGAGGGTGGAGGAGCATAGAGCCATTACAGGTACTGAGGGGGGAGGGGCATAGAGCCATTACAGGTACTGAGGGGGGAGGGGCATAGAGCCATTACAGGTACTGAGGGGGGAGGGCATATAACCATGACAGGTACTGAGGGCGGAGGAGCATAGAGCCATTACAGGTACTGGGGGGGGGGAATAGAGCCATTACAGGTACTGAGGGCGGAGGAGCATAGAGCCATTACAGGTACTGGGGGGGGGGGGAATAGAGCCATTACAGGTACTGAGGGGGGAGGGTCGTATAACCATTACAGGTACTGAGGGCGGAGGAGCATAGAGCCATTACAGGTACTGAGGGTGGAGGAGCATAGAGCCATTACAGGTACTGAGGGGGGAGGGGCATAGAGCCATTACAGGTACTGAGGGCAGAGGGGTATAGAGCCATTACAGGTACTGGGGGGGGGGGGGGGGGCATAGTAGAGCAGGTTGTGGTGTAGCAGGATATTAATGGTCCCTCTTTCCAGGTCGCATACCAGACAGCCTGAAGAACTGCGTCAACAAGGAGTACCTGATGGCCACGCCTCAGTGGACTGGCATGGACGCCTCCTCTGTGCACTCAGAGCTGAATGGAGCTGCTGCCTACAGGTGGGGCTGGGGGGGAGACCCAAGCTCTCATGGTTACATTCAGTGTGTCTGTGTCCGTGTGTGTGTGTGTGCGCGCATGTGTGTTTTGAGTGCAGGTTAGTGTTTGTGTGTGTTTGCCACTATTCGTGTGTGTGAGCTTGTAAGCATTTGTATGTGTGTTTGTGTGTGTGTGTATGTGTGTACACATGTGCACAGTAGATTGGTGGGATGACGCGGCTGCTCCCCTCTCTCCAGGTTCCCCACGGGTCTGGTTGGGGTGACAGCAGGCGGCCTGTCCGGGGCTGGGGCGGCTGTGGAAGGCATTGTTTCGGGGACCCTGCCCATGGCTCACGGCATTGCACCGGTGTCCCGCCCCCCTCACACCCCTTCGCCGGGCCAGCCCTCAAAAGCGGAGACAGACCGAGACATCCCAGCTGACCAATAGCCCCCCATTCCCAAAATCACCGCCACATTCCGGCACCCACGGAGACACCCTCCACCTTCACACGGGAACGTTGCCCCAGATCTCCCAGCTCTGGTCCGGTCCCATAGAACTGAACAGAACACCCCCAGGAGGGACCAGTCTGCAGTCTCTCCCTCCTCTCTCCTCTCTCTCTCTCTCTCTCTCTCTCTCTCTCTCTCTCTCTGTCCTCCTCTCACCATGTTGTAAGCAATAACTGTCTTCTCAAGGATTCAGACATTATCTTTCCGTTCTTTTTTTTTTTTTTTTTTTTTAACTTTTGTGTCTGAAGCTCTGCTGGTTCAAGGTATTTTGTTGTTGTGTATCTGAAAATAGACTTGTCTCTCTCTATGCTGGTTTTAATTCTCTAACAGTGCAGTTGACAGCGATGAAAGGTTTGGACAGCATCTGTAAGGTTGTGGCAGAAGAATTGTCTTTTTTTTATTGCTCAAAATCTGATGTATAAAAAGCCTTCAACAGGATGTTTTAACAGATGAGATCCGTTGCTCAGAATTAGCTACAGTTTTTACATTACAGTTTTTGTAATTTTTCATAGATTTTTTTTTTTGCCATTGAGTGGGGTTGAACACAGATTTTAAATGGTGTCTGAGCACAGTGAAGAAAGCCGGCCAAGAGCTCTGCCTTCATCCGGCTGCTTTTAACCCAAGCCATGTGCAGCTGTCCTTTTCGTAACACTTGTTTTCTGAACCTTTATTTCCGTTTTCGGGTTAAAATCATGGATCCCCCTACTATATCCACACCATCACTGTGCCTGTGGCTGGAGAGCTTCCGGTATTAAGGTCAGAGGCCATCTGGACAAGGTGTTCGTTCTGTCCCTGTGCACACTGCACCCCTGATGTACCTATCGTGGGGGGGTGGGGGGGAGTCGCCTCTGCCTCTTTCATGCGAAGTGGAAACGAAAATGGCAACACGCATTTGACTAGGTGATCCTTGCCCTACATCTGTCACTCTGTGGAAGGCAGGCCGCGGGTTTGTAACATGATTGGTGTAATCACTGGACCAATCGGATGGCAAGTTGTGTGCGCAGAACGAGATACCCCCCCAGGGCAGATGGATGGAGTGGAGGGGGCGGGGAAGGGGGATGGGGGAGGGGGATGGGGTAGTAGGAAAGGCAGGCTTCACTGCACGTTTACAAAAGCGATGCATACATCCCCCCAGTTTCTTTCCAAGGGTTAAAAATCACTCGTACAGCCGATGGTCCCTCACAGGAGAGCAGAGGAGATTATTTACATCTACGATCAGCGATGAAAGGGTGGAAAACTTCCAGATTCTAGTATAAGAGTTTGGATGTTTTTTCCACACTGATCCCCACAAGACACCCTCCTTTAAAATCCTCTGTGTGTGCCGCCTGCTGATGTAATGGCGTCTCTCAGCCATCAGGTGCATGCCACGTGTCCAGAGACAAGGTTTTTATTTCTCTATCAAACAGCTAGACTTTAGTAGCTCCTCCAGGCATTTTCTGACTATACAGAAGCTCTGTTCCCTGATAGGTCCCGTCTCTCTGACACTGAGGTCAGCACACCCCTCTCCCGCTTCGGCCTGCGGGCTCCCAGGATCAGAGACGTGTAGCTGATGGCGCACGTTCACAGTTTTAACACACTCTTGGCTCTCTTTACACTGGCACTGGGTTTTAGTCCTAGACTGAGAGCCTCAGATCGCAGATCAGAAGCCCAGCGCATGTACGATTTTGCCCTGTAGAGCCTGTGTGTAGGTGTGTAGATACACCATTCATACTCTGGGGGTACTCTTTGTGTACCCCATTTAACTCTGGACCTCCCTCTGTATGGTGGGGGGGGGCTCCAGACAGACAGACGTAGGACCAAGAGGGTCATGAATTCGTTTTGAACTAAGATATTTGGTTTGGCCACTGACGAATGATATGGTTTGTCTCTTCTGTAGTCCCAGACTGCCTCCAGAATCCTCTACTGTCCTGCATGGCAAATAATGTACCATATATCAGTAATTCAGTCGATAGTATGTTGCTGTTTGCTTGTTACCAGGCGAGCTGGATAGTTGGCTGCCTTCAGGTCAATGCCCCCTTCTGACCAGCTTGGGTTCAAAAGATCTGTGGTAAACTGCCAGTGTAATTCGCTTGTGACACAAGGTCCCCTGCAAACACTGGTAAGAGATTTGCCTTCATGTTTGCCTGAAACTATTAATTGTGGCATGATTGGCAAGTACACCATTCAGAGAGGGTTTATGAAATGGTGACGATCGACCGTTTCCCCCTGCATACTAAATAACACATTTGCATCCCAGTGCTTCGGTAAAGAGAGCCTAGTGGTAGTGCACTGGAGAAGAGAGCACCTGCCCCCATGTTGTGATTCAGTGTTGTGCCCAGCAGGTGGTGCCTGTCAGAGTCCTATCAGCATGCTTTGAGTAACACCGTGGGCTACACAGGGATTGTCTCTGGCTGCCCAGGGCGGCTCTGTGATCACTGTACACCGCATGGCCTCAGGGGAGAAAGCAGTGCGTTATAAGTGCACGGTGATGTCCATTAACACAGCTGACATCCAAAGACTTGGGTTTGATTTCTCCACACACGGTCTTTCTCTCTTTCTGCCTATATAATGGCCATACCCCTTCCTCAGCCTCTGCCCCTGACGTGTAAGCATGCAGAACCCACTACGATGTCACATTGGTGGGCTTGCAGAACTTATGATGTGACCTAGCGATGTGTTTCAGTTCTGAATCCTGTAGTGAAAGACTGAACCAGCTCTGCACAAGAAACTTAACTTAAACACACAAGCATTTCTACCAAAGGGGAGCAGATTCTGGGAATTACATGACTCTACTGTGAACGCTTTTCTGTGATAAAAGGATACCTTCCTAGTACCTCATTAACAGATATTGAATGTATTCTCTGAAGTTTTTTCCTCTGTGTACAGTTTTTTAGATACTGCAATGCTCTTTACTATACATGAAAAAAATGATCTAAATGGTGATAACTGTTCTGGTAACCATCCAAAAAAACACCGTACTGACAAAAAGCAGAAAAATACTTTAACTTGCATCTCTGGGTGTTTTCACCGATGATCAAGTCTCAGGCTTTAAAACTCATGATTTTTTTTCTCTTTTTGTCATTTGGATTTTCTTGTCATTAAGATGTCATTTGATTTAAAAAAACAAAAAAAAAAACATGAAAAAAATGCCTTCCCCAACTGTTCCCCCTCCATGTGTGGTAGTGCCATGTGGTCGTTCTCTTGTGTACCAGCAGAGGGTGGTCCCCATTGGTTTCCTCTGAAGATTGCTTGGGGGGCGGGGCATAATGCAGGGCCAGCTTGCATGTCAGAGAAAAAGAGCAGTTGGGAGGGGTTGAAGAAACACCCATTTCATCATCCCATTCGTTTGGACAGCTCTCATTTGGCCATCTCGTTCACCATTAGGAGAAAGGCACGCCGTGAGGACTTGCAGCTAGGACCGTATCTGCTTTTGGATGAACTGTTTTTCCCACAGCTTTATAAAATAATTCAGTTGGTGACATTTGCAGTAGAATTTTACCTTGATTCTAGAATTTTTTTTAAAACCATCTCTTGATTTTTTTTTTTCTTCTTTCAAGGGATGGGCACTGAGGGGGGTTGTAACAGATTTGCACAGGTGTAGAAGTCATCATCAT
Organism: Megalops cyprinoides; assembly: GCF_013368585.1. NCBI lineage: Eukaryota > Metazoa > Chordata > Actinopteri > Elopiformes > Megalopidae > Megalops > Megalops cyprinoides. The sequence goes on along the minus strand of NC_050585.1, from coordinate 41,856,092 downwards.
AGTCACAGGTAGAATGAAATGAAAGTTGTTTTTTTGGGGGGGGGGAGGTGATGCTTTGTTGAAGTAATGGGTAAGATTGTTTTAGGACTTTGAGGTACGGAATCTTGGCTGAATGTGGGAATGCTATTGGTTGCTCTGCTATTATGGTGGACCACCCTCCCAGTTTTTGCCCTTTTCACATTTGCCATCTCCTTGTGTTCAGTTTTGATTGGCGGGCACTTGCCTTGTAGTGTGGGATGCCAGTGTAGTTGTTTTCACTAATATGTGCTTTACTTTGACAGTTTTCTCCATGACCTAACTATCTGTGACATGTTAATGTATTTTTCTTTTTATTTCCCACCATTCTGTTCACTTTTTTCTTTTCCTACCTGTTTGATACCAGTATGTAGATGTCTTTCTGGTGTTTAGAAACATATTGGGTTATGATGACATCAGTGCACAGTGTCTTGTGAGCAGTTCTGTGTATGAATATATCCTCTTTTTTTGCTGTTTAACATGTTGTACTGAGGAATTTCAACCTGTCTTCTTGTTTGTAATCTTTGATTTTGTACTTTTATTGTATGATTTCTGCTGTCATTTAGTAGCTTATGTGATTGTATGGACTGTTGTGGACCTCTTGCCCTCTTTTTCTTTTTTTTCAGAAGCTACAGAGGGCAGAATGCTCTGGATAGGCTAGTTTGCCATCTGCTGGTGAGCTCTGGGCATTGCGGTCTATAAGGCAGTGAGCATAATCAGAGTGCAGTTGTCAGATGGTCACATGACTGACATGCAGCAACATCTAAGCAAAGGTGCAGTGACTGCACAAGTTAGTTACCGCACAGGAAGGACATTCTGGGGTTTGAATCTTTGTCTTATTTCGACTCAGTATTGCTGGTTACGATCCCGTAGAGCTTAGTGAACTGTAGGGGTGCGCGAAACCCAGTGTACCCAAACCCCCAAACCCGAAACTGCCAATACAGCCCTATCAGTCAGCACCCCAAGCAATCTGTTATATTCCCCACCTTCCTCATCTCCCCAGGTCCTTGCTTTCCAAGGAAGTCTGAATGAATTAGAACTCTCCAAGCTGTATTTAAAGACCATTTTCCAGCAGCTGGTAAATACCCTTGTGGAAAAAAAAAGTAGAATTCCAGTCTGTGTTGATGTAGCTTGTGATTCAGAGTAAGTTGAAGCTGCTGAGAACTGAGGTGGGGTGTAGGACGACGTTGCTGGCCTAGTCTCTCTCTTTCCCGTTCTCTGCTGTAGTGTCTTGTATGCGCATACTAGAGTTTTCCCTCATTTTTCCTAACTTTCTACCGTTTGTGGCACTGACATCTAAATGTAGTGGGACTGCAAGTTCAGCTAGTGTTAATTAACATGTAGGGGTTGATTTATGTGAAGTATGGAAGTCTGGAAATGTGTTTTTACAACATGTAAACGTGGTATGTCCCTCCTACACACACACACACACACACATTTTTTTTTTTTTTTTTATGAATTGGTTCCCGACATCACACTGTTAAGTTTCCCCTGTAACTAGGCGCTTTAAAGATTTTTTTTTTTTTTTTTACTTTTTTTATTAGAAAACAATCATGTTTGTGATGGTATCTTCCGCTATAAAGTATTTTAATAAAATCTTAAAGAGGAAAGCCTTTGTTTGCTTCTGTGTGTTACTGCTTACTGTGTGGCACGGTCCAACTGCAGTACAGGCTGTGTGCCTGGCCCTCATATTTCATCTGTCTGCCATTAGTCTTCCCAGCAGGCCTCTGCCCTGAAGACGTCTTCCACTGTCTGAACCGCCAGAGGATGTTTACCCAAACTGACCCCTGTGACCTTTGACCCGGTCTGGGGGCCTTGGGCACACCAGCTGAAACTTCCACTGAATTTTTTTGGCTGGCACTAGCATGGATATTGGGAGGTTTTTCCGTTTAACTGACTGAATCATAACAGAGCAGTTCCTCAGCCAATGACACTCTTGTAGGAAATCATCCATGACAGCTTTCCATTGTGACATCCCTAAGCTGTAAATCATTGAATATCTGAGCTATAGGTTTGTAGGTTCAGAATGACGCTCTTATAAATCATTCATAGCAACTTTCCATTGTGACATCATTAAGCTTTAGATCATTGGTTACCTACCTGGGCTAGAGGCTTGTGGCTTCTAAGCGGTGCATGTTTTTTTTTTAAGGACTGCCATACCATTGGGTTTATGGGATGCTTTGGTTTGTGTTGACGGCATGCCAGACGGCAGTGGGGGGTTTTTATTAGGGGTTGGCATAGTCTCATTGTTCGAAATTAGCGCAGCATAACCCGGGAGTCTTGGTTCACATTCTTACATACACGCATACTTAGCCTACTTTGCAGGCGTATACACACACACGCAGGCAGGCAGGCAGGCCCAGTACCACAGAGCAGAGAGCCTAGCTCCAGTCTTAGAAACACTATTCCCAGTAACACTGCATTATTCCTTATGTACAGCTACCTGTAGTGGTGTGCATATCATCTGCATGTACAGATGGATATTTACTGAAGCGAACCAGGTTATGCCCACTGCTCAAGAGTACACCTGAACCTTTGGGTTACATCATCGGCTCCACGCTGCTGCCCGAACACCAGAGAGTACAGGACGAAGTGTCCTGCACACCTCATCAGCTTCTCTAAATGGAGGGGGAGGGCATCATCAGTCACCCCAGGAAGCGAGAAGACGAGCCAGTCGAATTCGGCTGCGGCGCCCTGCCCGAGGGGATGATAACGGTCCCCGTGAAGCGCCCCTGTGTCGTGTCTCGTAGCGACGAGGGAGGGGGAGGGGCCTCAGCAAAAACATGTCCCCCGCCACATAAATCTTTCCGACAAATAGGTGACACCTGAAGACCCCTCAGCTGTAAGTCTAGCCTGTGAAAATAGCTGTGTTTTTGCAAGGGCAAAGGGCTCCCTCGTTAGGCCTGGGGGTATGTGTGTGTCAGTGTGGGGGGGGGGCGGGGGGAGTATGGGAATGGAAGACTGCTGCTGACAGGGTTTGAGGGGGGGTGTGTCCGGGTGGCTGGGGGCCACATTTTTAAAAGGGCATTATGCAACATCTTTACATTACTCCATAAAATGCAACTCTCTGAGGGGGATCACATACTACCGGAAGAATTCTGTTTCCTCCTGAACTATTTCTGTGAGGGGGGAAAAAAGAAAATCTCTGGTCGGAACGCCGTGCAGTTGAGGCAGGTCTTCCTGTCAGAATCTGATTAACAACACGAGGATTGAGCTTTTATTTATGAGCTGCAGGAATACAATGTGAAACACCTACATGAACACCAAACACCACAGACACCTTCAATACTCAGCTGGAGCGCACACTGACAAGCACACATTGCAGATGCCAAGATGCACATGCACTTTCACTTGCCCATAGCCTGTCTTTGGAAATATGCATGTATGAAAACAAATCTTTTCAAGCTGTATCTCTAGTCCGCCTTCCTCTCTATCTATCTCTACCTATCCTATCTATCCCTATTTGCTATAAAAAGCACTCTACTCTAGTTTAGCACTTAACTCAGTATCCTACTGACCTCTTGTAATACTTCTCAATAACTAGTCTTAGCATAGTGATGCAGTGGAGTGAAGTCGCTCTGGGTAAGAATGTCTGCTAAATGATGTAATGTAATCTAATGTGAACTGATGTATATAGTCACTAATGGATATAGTCAACACTTTCGCATGTTTCTTTTCCTCGGTTTGTTTTCCGTCACACTGCTTTCCAGGAATTTCAGCCACCTTTTCCTGGGGTGGTTGAGAGAAATTCTTGGAGGACTGTGGGATGGAAAATAAACATGTGAAAGTATTGACTCGATCCATCGGTGACTATATCTATCAGTGTGTGAGAAAGACAAAGGTATCACTTTTAAAGCCATGCAATTGTGATTTGGTACACTTTGGTACATGGGACTGTTTGTGGGATATACACTGTATGGCCAAAAGTATGTGGACACCCCTCCTAATTATTGAGTTGAGGTGTTTCAGGCACACCGATTGTTAACAGGTGCATAAAATCAAGCACATAGCCATGCAATCTCCATAGACAAACCTTGGAAGTAGAATGGGTCCTCCTGGAGAGCTCAGTGACTTAACACGTGGCACTGTCATAGGACACCATCTTTGCCACAAGTCAGTTCACACAGCCCTGCTAGATCTGCCCCGGTCAACTATAAGTATTATTATTGTCAAGTGGAAGCATCTAGGAGCAACAACAGCTCAGCCACAAAGCAGTAGACCACGCAAATTTACAGAGCGGGTCCGCCGAGTGCTGAAGCACGTAGCACGTAAAAACCACCTATCCTCTGTTGAATCACTCACTACAGAGTTCCAAACTGTCTCTGGCTGCAACATCAGCACAAGAACTGTGCGTCAGGAGCTTCATGAAATGGGTGTCCATGGCCGAGCAGCTGCACGCAAGCCCAACATCACTATGCGCAATGCCAAGTGACGGCTGGAATGGCGCAAAGCACGCCGCCACTGGACTCTGGAGCAGTGCAAACGTGTTCTCTGATGAATCTCGCTTCTCTATCTGGCAGTCTGATGGACGAATCTGGGTTTGGCAGATTCCAGGAGAGCATTACCTCCCGGAATGCACAGTGCCTACTGTAAAGTTTGGTGGAGGAGTGATAATGGTCTGGGGCTGTTTTTCAGGGTTTGGGCTAGGCTCCTTAGTTCCAGTGAAGGGTAACATTAATGCTGCAGCATACAAAGACATTTTAGACATTGTATGCTTCCAACTTTGTGACAAAAGTTTGGGGAAGGCCCTTTCCTGTTCCAGAATGACGGTGCCCCTGTGCACAAAGCAATGTTCATAAAGACATGGTTTGAGGAGTTTGGTGTGGAGGAACTCCAGTGGCCTGCACAGAGCCCTGACCTCAAGCCCATTGAACACCTTTGGATGAATCAGAACATCGATTGCAAGCCAGGCCTTCTCATCCAACATCAGTGCCTGACCTCATAAATGCTCTTTTGGCTGAATAGGCAGAAATTCCCACAGACACACTCCAAAATCTTGTTGAAAGCCTTCCCAGAAGAGTGGAAGCTGTTATAGCTGCAAAGGGCGGGGGGGGGGGGGGCAACTCCATATTAATGTCCAATAAGCTCATATAGGTGTGATGGTCAGGTGTCCACATACTTTTGGCCATGTAGTGTGTGTGTGTGTGTGTGTGTGTGTGTGAGTGTGTGGGGGTTGTTATTTCTAGTATACATTATGTATGCATAATGCATACTAGTATGCACTAGTATGCACACTAGTATTCTAGTGTGTGGGGTAATTGGGGAGGGGGGGTTAATGTGAGGTAAGAGTGTCAATGGAGTGTGTCTGAGGGGGAGGGGCATGGGGAAGTGGCAATGGGCGGGGAGGGGATAAGTGGGTCACAGTGGCAGGGAAGGGGGAGGGAGAGGGAGCACATGAGAGTGCCATTGTGAAGGAGAGAATGTCAGTGTGTCAGTGGTGCCATGTGAGGGGGCTAGAACAAGGTCAGTGGAGTGTATTGGGGGTGGTGGCAGTGGAGAGGGGCGGGACGCTGTAGTGTGTCGTCAGGACAGAGAAGACGAGAGAGTGTTTGAGGTAGCTGGAAGAAGGTCAGTGGAGTATGTCAGTGTGGGCACGGGGGTGTGTGAGAGTCAGTGTTGGGGGGGGGTGGGGGAGGGGGGGGGCAGTGTTTCAGTGTAGTGTGTCATTTGAGGAGGTGTGTAGCAGACACAGTCCCAGAGAGGCCTCCATGCTGAGTTGCCCTGCAGCAGTGTGAATGCCCAACGAGGACTGTAATTGATGATGCGTTTCCTGTAGCCTGCTTTCTGAGCGGAAGCTGTGGAGGAAATGGACACGGCGGAAGAAGCACAGATGGAGCAGGGAGGGCAGAGCCCTCCCACACACCTCACTAACACCTTTGTGCTTTAATAAGGGTGTGTCTCCATGCTTCAGCAGGTGCAGGCAAAGAAGAAAACACATGGCCAAAATGTGCTTATGCATGGGACGACCCCGTGTAGGGGCACTCATAATGAAAAAAGCGAAACTTTTTTATTTTATTGTCTTATGGGATTGAATAAATCCTGCAGGGGCTTAAAGCATACTTCTTGCATTGGATAACGTCTTCCTCAGAGTTGAGTTCCCTTTGATGACTTGACCCAGTTATTGTTCGGGGGTTTTTGGTTACATGAATTAATGGTGATGTCCACAGAGATGTGACACTTACAAATTCATCACCAGGGCAGGCACAGATGCTTATATAGCACTCGCAGCAGAGTTCTAGATCAATAGGGCGGAAGTGTAGCATAGTAGTAAGGAGCAGGGCTTGTAACTGAAAAGTTGCTGGTTCATTTCCCTGTCGGGGCACTGCTGCCGTACCCTTGGGTAAGATTCTTACCCCAGAATTGCAGATAAGAGTGTCTCCTAAATGACAATAATGTAATGCAATCTGCCCAGTGGTGGGACAGTGGGTCCTGCCTGCTCATGCTTTACAGTTCATTAGCCGAAAGAGAAACCTGGGCATGCCCAGTAGAAAGACATCCCTCTGCTCTAGGTGTACAGGTTCAGGTGATTACTGACAAGCCCCTCCCACAGCCAGTGTTCCATTCTGGTCACCTTACAGGAAGCCACTCAACAAGCCGATCAATCAATTGACCAACCAGCCGCTGTACAGAGGCAGCCAGGAGAACGTTCAAGGAAGTGATGGAATGTGAGCAGTGCACTCTCTGCTGGACTGAGAATGGTCGGGATGTAGATTTCAAGATTGCTCCCCTGGGCTTTGGAGGAAGCAAGGAGTTTGGGGAGTTGCTGAGAGAACAGTGCATATGTGTGAGAGAGAAAGAGAGAGGGGGAAGAGAGGGCAGAGTTTTGCTTTCCCATACATGGAGAAGGGGGGAAGAGAGAGAGAGACATATGGAGAGAGGAGGGGACAGAGAGAGAGAGGGAGGAGGGGAGAGTGAGGGGGGAGACAGAGAGAGAGGAGACAGACGCAGACAGAGAGGCAGAGAGGTGAGAGACCGGGGTAAGGGAGAGCCGCTCACCAGCCTGTAGGCACAGACACAGGTTGTGGAAAGAGAGACCGAGACAGAGCGAGAAATCACTGCCGAGCAGCTGTGGCTCCACGGACCCTTCTCTCCCTCCTCTTCAGTCCAGGTAAGGGCCACTCCGCTGACTCCAGGGGGGAGACCTGGTGCCCCCTCTCTCTCTCCACCACAGCTCAACCTACACAAAGCCTCTCTTTTTACCTTCTTCTCCCCTTACAAGGGAAGGGGGATGCTAATTTTGCAGCACTTAGCCTGCGCAGTACCTCAAAGTAAAGAATGCTCATGCGTGAGCTCATGAGCGGCTGCATGTGTGGCAACCAGCGAACCTGAACGTAGCTGCTTTTATTAACTTTCCAAACCTTTATCTGTCTAACCTCAGTTGGCTTTGATGTGGCCAGGCCTTTGCATGCCATGAAAAAAAAGGTAGGCTTTCTTGGTCTTTTTTCGCCAGTGTGTGTGCATCACGCCACACAAGGTTGTGATTACAGGAAGGAGCCCAACGCAGTGCGATGAGACAGTGTAATTACACAGCGGGGAAGCTGCAGAGCACCCGCGGGCACATGCCCTGGCGTTTAGCCACGCCGCCTCTGTTTACCGAGCCTCACGCCCGATGGAAAATGACCTTGTCTCTGGTGGGCAGAGAGTTCAGCCCGTCTGTGTCCCGGTTGATCAGGTTGGGGTGGGGAGTTGCCTTTGGATTGGGGTGTTGCTTTTTGTGGCGGCTCACTGACCAGAGTGTGTGTGTGTGTGAGTGTGTGTGTGTGTGTGTGTGTGTGTGTGTGTGTGTGTGTGTGTGTGTGTGTGTGAGTGTGTGTGTGTGTTTGTGTGTGTGTGTGTGTGTGTGTGTGTGTGTGAGTGTGTGTGTGTGTGTGTTGGGGGGGCGTCAGCCTTAGGTCAGCTTTGCCAGACTGGTGGAGAGTGAGGTGTAATGCGGACCCCTCATGTGCCTCTGGTTTATGATATCCCAGTGAGAGCCATGCTGCTACTTCCCAGTCACTCATCACTTCTTTCTGCTTTTGTTGTTTGGCAGTTATGAATATTCTTGTATGGTGATATGGTTAATGTAAGCAGTTCTGTGTCTCAGCTTTCAAAAGCTTCACACTATTATACTGTCAGCCTCGGAGTAAAAAATGCTTTTGAATATTTTTATTGCTAGCTTTAGAAAAAAATGAGCTCCTGCTCGTTGATGACACTTTTGGTCAGACAGAGAGGGACTGGCAGACATGAGGAAAGAAAGAAAGAAAGAAGCCATAACTGAACCTTTACATTTCCTATATGTAAGCACGGTGGTGTTTTCTCAGTGTTGAGATACATCTCTGAGCAGATCCAGGGGTGGGGGAGTTGGGGTGATCGGGGAACCAAGGCTCTTAAGAGGCTGCTTGTGAACACCTGAACAGCTGATCAGCACCCTGTGTTGTCCCTGAAATCTATTTACAGGCTAACATTCTGCTACTGTCCCAACATGCCCGTAAATCCCAACATTGCATCACAACCGTGCATATTTTTCTCCTTCTTTTTGTCAGTGGACTTCTAAAGGGACAGAAAAAAACTGGAATATTAATGTCTGCAGCTTGAGGTTCCCCCGCACGTTGCTCTGAGCCTGAATTTGTTGGCCGTTCTACTTTCGGTGACATTAACTGCCCCGAAGTTTCATGGCCGCAATAAAAGCGTCTGGTCACCAGGGGCAGCTTTGTGCCTTTGGGGCAGCGACATCTGATCGTTCGGGGGGGTGAGAAAGCAGCTCAAACCATGGGACCTAGCCTCCCGTCTGCTCTCTGTCGTCAGTGACCTGACCTTACTGTGCTCTTATCCAGCTGTATAAATGGATAAAAGTCGCTCTGGGTGAGAGTGTCTGCTAAATGACAATAATGTAATGTAACGCACCAATCGGCCTGTTTGGAAAGTGCTGATGACACCAATGACAGCCTTGCCATCTCTGAAAACAGTTCACAGCCCTGCACACCCTCTCAAAATATCCTGTCCCCACCCGCTCCTGTGCTAATGTTACTCTGATTCTCTCAGGCTTATAAATAGGGCAGTAAATCACTGTGTGATGAGGGGGAATTGAAGCAGAGAACAATGCAGGCTTTGGGAGCACAGCGTTATGTGGAGCTGAGTATTTTACTGTGCACGCCATAAAAATCACTCTTACTTCCCCCTCTGTGTGAATGGGGCAGGAACTGAAAGAAGTGAGAACAGAAAACCCGACTAAGCAAAAGCAGTCACTTTCAGTCTTTCTAATTTTCTACTTTTTTCATGACTCGTGCATTTTTCTTTACCTTGAAAATCACACTCATCATCACCTATTGTGGCATGTGGTTTTAATCATGTGTCAGAGGGAGGTGTGAAAACTGCAGCATCTGCAACAACCAAGAAGGGACTCAAACCCTCAATCTTCCAATCCAAAGTCAGACGCCTCGCCCATTAGGCCACGCAGTCATCCACTGTGGTAAAGTGAGTTAAAGGAGATGAGAATTCCTGGGAGTTACAGCGGTGCCAGTGCTGATGATGTCACTCTATTCCGTCTCCAGCAGATGATGTCAGCAGAGCCCCTGCCCCGCGGTTGGCAATGGCAGCTGCTGCTGGCGTTGCTGAAGGTCACGGCATGCTACTCGGGCCCCGCACAGATGATCAATGGGAGGACGTGTTTGGCACAAGGACCCGCCTCTTACATCCTGGTGTTCACGGGGCACTGGAGCCCCCAGACCTTCCCCAAACAGTACCCGGTGTACCGCCCCCCTGCGCAGTGGTCCAAGCTCATAGGCAAGACTCATTATTATCATCATTATTATTGTTAATATAATTATTTCTTTGGTTAGTTGAGGCACTTATCCAGAGAAGTTTACATAGTCCACATTTTAGGTATGATCTGTTTACACTGCTGAATATTACTGAAGCAATTAAAGCAAGGTGCCTGTCTCAAAAGTATAACAATAGTGCTCAACCTGCAAATCAGACCTGTGATCTTCTGTTTCAAGCTCCTTAAACACTATACCCCCTTTCTGATGTGACCAGAGACACAGGTAAAGCTAAATCTGAGGTAGCCCCTTCCTCTTTAGGTTTATCTGTGAAGGGTATGAAGTTTTTTGGGGCCTCTACCTACAGTGACTCTTACTGTACTCAGCCCCCCCCCCCCCCCATGCCCTGCCACCCTCCCCCCCAACTCTCTCTCCCCCATCCTAGCGCCCTTCTGGGAAACCCAGTTCAGCGTACTGTACTAATGAGTACAGTAATGAGGACTGTAACAAAACCAGCATCCGTCATTTTGTCTGCAGCTTAATTGCATCCAGATGATGAACAGGAACTCTACAGGTTTCCATTTTTTACAGTACAGCGTGTGTGTGTGTGTTTGTGTGTGTGTGTGTGTGTGTGTGTGTGTGTGTGTGTGTGTGTGTGTGAGAGAGAGAGAGAGAGTGTGACTCCTGGCCCTGAGAACAGACATTCGTGCCAGCAGTCTTCATTTCTGAATGTTAGACGCCTACCTCTGACCCTGCAGTCATATCCTGTCCTGGGCAGATTCTGCACTGTTAAATCTCTGTGCTCTGTCTGTTTGTCTGATTTTCAGTGTAGCTAACGATGTGGAGATTTCCCTAGTGGAAGCTGGTCACTCTTTGGAAGAGTGTCAAAGAATTGTAGGAGGAGCTTTTGTTTTATAAAAAGAAACTAAGTAAAACATATGAATCTTGATGTTTTTTGCTAAACACTGAAAAAATGTTTATGGTTCTGGGAATTGATAAAGAAAAATGTTGCTTTATGTCTTGTTACATTTTAAGGTGGACAGAAATGGTCTTGTGATCAGGGATTAAAGGTCAGGGATAAAATCAGAAAACTGATACAAACTTAGAGCAAAGGCAGGCAAGAAAGAAGCCACAGCAGTAGTGATGCCGTACAGTGGACAGGGAGGGATGAGCTCTGCTTGATCTCTCTATGTCTCCTTCTGCCTGCAGCCGTAACCCACAACACGCAGTACCGGCTGTGGCAGGAGGGGGCGCCAGCGAGCGCAGGCGTGCGCAGCTTTGCAGAGCTTGGCGTGACTGTGGATCTAGTGAAGGAGGCTCGCGAAGCGCGGAAGAGGCGGGCTGTTGGTGCTATGTACCGCACCACTGGCATCCCATCAGGCGTCGGCCACAGCTCCACTGAGCTGCTGCTGCAGCCCAGAAACCCCCAGGTGAGCATCGCCCCCTACTGGACGACACAGTGCGCTGCAGGTCCCTGCTGGTGCAGCGCTGAGCACAATGACAGACCAAGCAGGACGCGGCTACACACTCGTCTTCGGCACTGAGCTCAGGATTATGAGAGGATAGCAGACAGTCTGAGACCGAGTTACACTTTTTGGCTGTCATTCATGTTACTCCTGTCTCTGTGAGCACTTGTCAGCAGGAGCATCTGATTGCACACACACGTCTGTACTTTATTTTTCTTTGCCACTGCAGTCATACCCAAGCGGGTGAAACGGTGACCTCAGATCCCCTGGTCTGTTTTTACAGAGGGGGAGGAATTTGGGGAATACTGGGACAGGGGTGGGATACATGTTTGGATATTTGGACTGGGGAGGTGGAGCAAATGGGACCTTGAGGCTATTTATAAAGGGGAGTGAAGCCAACCCATGCAAACACACACACACACAGCTCTCGTACTTTTCTGGTGTCACAGTCCTCCTATGGACCTGTTTAGGAGCTGGGTAATGACAGGGTAGAGAGGGAGTTCAGAATAGCAAACTCATGGAAGGCAATTCAATGGCTGCAGTTAAAATGTGGCTCTTACTCAGTTATAACTCAGTTATAACAAACTCCTAAAAGGGGAGGGTACTGTAAGGGGAGGGGTGATAGTAGAAAGTAGATATCAAGGAAGCTGATTGCGTCGGAGGATATGGTCAACTATGAACACTGGTGCAGGACCTGGTTTGGGAGGTTGGCCTTCCTTAGGTATCTTTCTCTTTCTCTGTACCCTGATCTGAGGTCAGACTCAGACTCTTCCAGCGTCTCCTTTGCCAATTCACAAAATAGCTTCATCTTTCTGAGCTTTGGGCCTCAGTGTTTTCTGTCTTCAATATGACAACCTACTATCCCAGACTGCATTGCACTTTTGGTTAGAGTTCGTCATGATGGATAAAGTTTGTGAATGCTATCCACACCACACCCTCCGTCACCAAAAACTTTACCCTTGCCACTCAGCAATGAAAGAGATGGATTGTGGGTAAGTTCCCTACAACACACTGGCCTCCTGTCAGGCTGCTCCATGCCACAAAAATTTGGATAAAACACCAATTCTGTGAGTCACCCAGGTGCAGACAGGACACTTCCTGTGGTACCCTTCCTTCCAGACGGTACTAACTCATCTGTGCTTCCTGCATGATGTCACAGAGACTCTGGAAACATCCACTAGGCATAGCAGGGATTTTAGGCTCATGCTGGGATTAAGGTGGTGGAAACAGCCACAGAGACACACAGCAGCATTTAATGACTTCACAAGCCTATTTTAAAAATAGGATACATGAAGGAAACTCTACTTCCTGTGTGCTTGACCGCGTTTTCCCCACCAGGGCTTTAGGGTGCAGTGTGTGTGTGACTGCATGTTCCTTGGTTTGGCTGTTTTCCATATGTTGACGTGACTACATCCATGTCTGAATCACCTGTCTGTCTGCGCCCATAGCTGTCCCTGATGGTAAAGCTGATTCCCAGCCCTGATTGGTTTGTGGGAGTGGACGGTTTAAACCTGTGTGAGGGAGATCAGTGGCAGCAGGAAGTGACCCTTGACCTCCGACCTTTTGACGCTGGCACAGACAGCGGCTTCACTTTCTCCTCACCTGACTACCCCACCAACCCCGCCGAGAACATCACACAGGTGAGGATACCTGTCTCAGCTATAACTACACTCTCAGCAATAACCCTCTCACCAAAAAAAACCCTGACACACTTTTGCCCACCAATCAGTGACTCCTTAATGCACTCTTACTCCCTAATCAGTGACTCCCTAATATATTCTTACCAACCAATCACTGACTCTGTCACATGCTCTTACCCACCAATGACACACTAATACCATAGCCAAGACTAGACTTTCCAAACTACAAGACATGTGCCTTCTTTCATTAACTTATTGTCTCTTTTGTTAACAAGTGCCCCCCAGAAGCACTGATACCCACAAAACCTAGATGATACAATGCTGACAGCCCCAAAGAGTGGCATATTGCATTTTGACAACATGAAACACAAACATAAAATGCACACAAAGTCCAGCGTATAACTGCAGTCATTGTATGTTTTTGCCATGACACATCACTGCCATCTTTCATTAATCTTCCACTTCCATCTCTCTCCCACTCCTCCTTCCCTTCATCTCACTGGCCAGATCACCTCCCAGAATCCAAGTCATCCGGCCAATTCCTTCTACTATCCTCGGCTGTCAGAGCTCCCCCCGCTGGCCACAGTTAGACTAACACGCCAGAGTAAAACCCCCGCCGACCAAACTCCCCTGTCCAATCACATCCTGCGTCACTCCAACATACCACAGCGCTTCTCAGGTGAGCGGATGTGTACATGTCTTTGTGTGGAAATGAGTGTATATGAGTGTGTGTGGAAATGGGCATGTATATCTGTGTGTGTGTATGTGTGTGGGTAAGCGTGTGTGAGTGAGCATGTATGCATGTGTGTGTGTGTTTAAGTGTGTGTAGTAGGAGCATGTGTCTCACATACACGCCTCTGCTCCTCAGAAACGCCGTTGGACTGTGAGGTGTCTCTCTGGTCGTCCTGGGGCCTGTGTTTGGGGTCCTGCGCCAGGGGTGGTGTGAGACACCGCACCCGCTACATCCTGCTACGTCCCGCTAACAGCGGCGCCCCCTGCCCCGAGCTGGAGGAACAGGCTGAGTGCAGGCCACTCAAATGCCCCGGGCAGAACTGAGCCCCAAAATGGCTCCCGCATCAACACTCCAACTAAGACTCATGCAGCAATGTGTATGTGTATATATATAGTGTCCTCCATAATCATTCACACCCCTGACCAAATCAGAACAAAAAAACAGGAGATGGCAGATATAATGTACATACTGGACAGTTTTTTCCTGGGTTTCTGTGGAAATAACTACATTATTTATGACCAAAGTCACCTTGCTCTGTGCAATTCTAAAATTAGCGCATAACATTAAAAATATATATATTTTCGGCAACATATCCAATATGTAATTTTTTCCTCTTACATCGTGTTTTGGTTTCTACTTTGTCAGGGGTATGAATGTATATTGAGGACATATACCCTGTATCCCACGTTACTACACCCACAACCAAATATTTTTTTCTTTAACAAAAAGAACAGGATAGATACACATAATGTATTACACACTCAAATACAACCAATGAACTAGTTTGGAAGCTGGAGGCTACAGAGCAGATGATGGTTCAGGAGAGAAAAAAGGGTATAGCTATGCCTTCGTATGGGACCTAACTGTCAGCTGAACCCAGACATCCAAAGCAAGCCTGCCCTTCGCCCAGATCATCAATGCTTTCTTTATACTGATACCCAACAGCCTTCATTCAACCAAGCTGCCCACACTTATAAATGAAATGAGTGGATAACACTCTTGTGCTTGGAAATACAGGCCTTTTAATGTAGATTTCATTGTCATGACTCCTTAAAAATGTAAAAGCATTCAGTTTGTATATTTGTTTTCTTGTACCTTGTGTAGCTGACAAATAAACATTGAAACGTTTTCTTAACAGAAGACTGAAATTTCCTGCGACAAATCCAGAAATGTTAATAGAGTTAGAGCTGCACATTTTTACACTCGTTTACTGGTCCGACACATACGACACACGCCGGTTTCAGGAAAACTCGTGCAAGGTGCGCCCTCCAGTGGTTATAATGGTAAATTCCCCCTTCCCGCACCGGCGTTTCTCTGTCCCAAACTGGATGGGACGCACCAGAGTGCACGCCTCCGTCACCCAGAACAGGTATTAGAGTGGGTCTAGTTTGCGTGGGTGTGGTGAGTGTCAACGAAGCGTCAAAGTAGGTTTTGTTAAAAAAAAAATGCAGGGTACTGTTAAAGCCTGACCCCATACTAATGATGACAGGTCAATGTTCTACAGCGTCGTTCAGTTATGCCACTTAGATTTTTAACACATAAAACAATCTGGGGCCGACATTTTGCACCAACGAACCTGCAAAACAAGGCTCTAAGTTACAAAACCATACACATGCTCTCTTAAAGGGCACATTGGGGTCGACTGGCACTCAAAACCATTGCACTGCATAGTAGTTCAAATGAGTTCGGGATCGATTTCAGGTCACGCCTTCAAGACGGGTTCTTTGGTGCTTTGAATTATTTTCCCAACACTTCCGGGTTTACTGCCTCGGCGAACACACAGTGCGCAGGCGCAAGTATGACCTCTTCCAATCCAGTTGTACGCAGATCCGTGGTGACAACGAGCGGATTTGATTGTGGTAATGGCGGACAGAGTGGACTTATTGCATTGTGAACAATAACATTTAAGCGCTGCGGAACTGCTGTGGAATTAAGTTTAGAATCTCTTCCAACATATTATTTGGCGCAGGCGCTGATACATATGAAGGTTTGGCACAGCGAAGCTCTGTTTAAAGGCCTTCAAGGTATCTGAGCTCTCTGTGCAGAAGTTGCTCATTTTGGGGAGGTTGGCTAGCCAGGCAAGCTAACTTGCCTAGTAAGCGATGATGGGGGATTCTCTGGGTCTGGTCGGCAAACGGCTGCTGCTTCTCTTCAGGGATGGGGATCGCGCAGCTGAAACCAAGCCGGCCCAGTCTCTACGGACCCGTGACTGGCTCCGGGGGACAGTCCGAGCGGTCAGCGTAATTGGGTTGGCCAGTCCGGGGGTGGAGGTGAGAGGCTCGCACTGGAGCACCCAGTAGCGGTGCTGCTGGTCAGCTTTTGGCCACAGAATGACGATCCAGCCAACAGCATGAGGAAACTTTATCATGCAACTCTTCACGCACCGTCCAGGCGACATTGCTAACCAATGCGTTCGCACGTACTGCCTGGCTGTCAGTAGCAGAGGCTGTATGAGTGTTGCAAGTGCCTGCGCTGGCGCAGCTAGCGAGCTAACGTTAGGTACTTGGCAGGTCTAGCTGATTGAAGGAATGCACGGTGACTGTGGCGTGTCGTAGGCAACTTTGTCGCCTGTTATCCACCATAAACAAACGGGATTCAAACCGCACGTATATTGAATCATGTGTTTTTGCCTCTAGGCGAAATGTGCATCGCGCAGATAAGTAAAGGTCGAATTGCATGTGGCATTGCATCTGCATCATTTAGTTGCAGTTGAGTCAAATTGCAACGAGGTGTGGTAACAGACAGCAAGCAGGTGTAGATAAAGTCGAATGGACTGTCTGGTTCCTTATTTCGGGTGCTTGCGGTGCGGCTGGCCGTAACGTTGACACAGTTGCCGAAAAATGGAAATACACTTGCCCGCTCCTCGGCAGATAATAGCCAACAATCAACTTTTGGGAGAAGTTTCTTTCACGAATAAAATGAGTGTGTGCAAAACAAGGGCGAACCTACGTGGTTAAATTAAAATAAGCAATAGATTATATTTTTCTAATCGTATGTAGACATTTTAAATTCAGCTCGAATGGGAATTTAAAAATCTTTTCAGATGCGCGCAAAATACCAAGTAGGCGCATACAGCCTGGATGCGCATTGTCCTAAACAGAATTAAGAGGGAATCATTGCAGTCACACTAGCCCCATTAAAGATGTCAAGTTCGATGGCTATACTCCAGCCAACAGGCTACCTTCACACTCGAGTATGCTCTCCCTCTTCTCTGATTACTTGCGATGCAAATTTGTGCAGCTACTGTTAACAGCGACCTTGAGTTAGGCAGTGCCACTTTGGCCAGGTTATTGTAGCAGCCTGGTTAATCCAGAGTGGGAAAAATGTTTTGGGAATGTGTTGCAGTTCAGAAGTTACAGTTCGAAAATATTTCTCAGGAGCGTGTCTGCTTAGCCTTGAGAAAGAAATTGCATTCCTCAGTGCACCAATCACTGCTGAGCAACAAATCGCGTGGCCAGAGAACCAAAACAGAACGATGCGGTCCAAATCAGTTATAACCGAGCAAGTTGTATTTAGTATCACTTCGTTGTTCTAAGCTTATCTTTTGCCGATATTAAGCAGGGTAGAGGAGCACAAAATGTTGAGGTCAAGGGCTGCACACATTCCATTCCAGTGCAGAATTTGAAGACTTTATTCTTTGTGTCCATGTTTCTGCTCTTATTCCCAGTAAAATGTGTGTGTGTGTACACATATATTTCTATTCTATTTTATTCCTCAAATCAGTGTCATGTCCTCTCTTTACCTGGACTCGTTTCTCTGTCCCAGGTGTTTGTGGAGTTTGAGGAGTGCTCGTGGCGGCAGCGGTCATGGGTGCAGGTGTACGGCGAGGACGTCAGCGCCGTTCTGGTGGAGAACACCATGGTGTGGGCCGCTCACAGTAATCCCACCCTACCAGGAGGGGGCGCTACACCAGGCCCAGCATGGCCAGCGCTGGTCAGTAGCCTCTGCCTTTGTTCTTTGGGGGGGCATAGATGGGTGGGCCGTGGGAGGCAGTGTTGTTTTTGAATTGGACATCCTGACTCAAGACAATTGAAGGTGTACCCTCCATCACCTAGTGCATCATCAATGCCAGCATTAATTTATGACATTCTGCGGGTGCGAACATTTGCTGTTTGAGAGCTGCCAGCAGTCATTTTTCAGAAAGCTCTGATTGAATTATAGTCTCTCATGTGTGGAGGAATTGTGCAGTATTCTTCTCCTTCTGTGGGTGGAATAATGGTAACATAGCATTAGTGATCTAATGAGTGAGGAATTTGGTGCAGCACTTTAGGGCTCTTTTAGTGGGAGCTGATGTTTGTTTGGCTTTTTCGCTCTCTTTCTCCAGTCATTCAGGCCTCTGGTGGACCATGTGGGCTTGGGATCCCTGGTTCCTGTGGAGTCGTTCCTGGATCAAAGCCTTCATTTCCTCCCTGATGGAGACTCGCTGCAGAGATTTGAGGTACTGTGGCGATTGATGGATCCTAGTGGTTTAAGTTTGAAATTAGTTGGGACAGCAGTGTGGCATTGTGAGATGGTATAGAGTGAGAGCTTGTTAACAAGAGAGTTTCTAGTTTGATTCCTAGAGCGGGCACTGCTGCTTTACCCTTTAACAGAGGGTCGTAACCTGAACTGCTTCAGTAGGTGTTCAACAGTATTAAAAAGTGATGTTAGCTTCATTGGCTAAGGCACTCATTCTGAGAACAGGCTGAGTCCTAGAGCTCAGATCTGGGTTCGAGCCTGAGCTGTGTCATTTGCCAACAGTGGCCAGGAATCCCTAGCAGAGGAACACAGTTGGCTTCGTTCTGCAGGGGTCAGCCACCGATCTGTTATTGCAGCCTTATCGCACCCTACGGCTCAACAGGTGCCTGTGAGTCACTCCGATGGTGTCAGGGAGATGTGCCTATCCTCTATTCAGGTTTCGCTCCTGGTGCACTGTGGGACTTGTAGTATTGCATTGTGTAGTTTTGCATTTGCTGCCCCCAGTGCAGTGAGATGAGCCTAATGTACAATGGGCAATTCCAAAAAAAAAAGTGAAATCTTGAAAGTTGTGTGCGAAAGACTGTTTGTGAGATGCAGTGTGTGTTAGATGTAGAGTATGTGAGAATACAGGACATGCATTATATGACAGGACGTGGAGTGTGTAACAGTCTCTCCCTGGTCCCAGGTGGAGAAGGACATGGGACACTCCCTCCTGCAAGAGCGGCCCTCCCTCCAGGCCGCTGTGCGGGCATGGCACAGAGACTCCGAGCTGCAGGAGATCCTGAGGAGAGGTGAGTGCCGTCTCCTCCAGGAGGTAACAGGTTTGTCTCCCCCCATCCCTCCGACCCTGATGCCTGGCGCCGCTCAACACCTGGCCACCCAGACGCCCAGACTCTGAGGCCTGTGTGGATCCCACACACAGCCGTGACTCAGATTCAGTGCTGTCCTGGACAGGAGGAGTCATTTGAAAAACAAAAATAATGTTACACTGAATGTCCTCTCCTCCCACAAAGTGGGTGGAGCTGTCATGTGCTGCCAAAGACTCCTTGACTCCATGACGACCAATCCGGTTGTTTCACTGCACATACCAAATCTTTCTATTCATTTAAAAAGGCAGCGATTCATAGCATAGAGAAGAGGCCATCTCTGCGCTCCATGCAGACACCCATGCAAGCATCGAGCTGTCACAGGTGAAAAGTTTTACTCTGTTATTTGTGTTTCTGTCCGTTCAGGGTCCTACACGATCCAGGGCCGCAGGGTGAGGGTGTACCAGCTGGAGTTCGAGGAACCCTGGGCGGTGGGCCTGGTATCACAGCACGACCCCGTCTCCCACATCATGGAGGTCACTATCGATCAGGTGCGTCTGCCTCCACTCCCACTCCAACAGGGGGCACTCTCACTCTGCACAGTCCTGGGTCAACTGTCAGTGTAATTTCTAACTGTAATGATCTGCTGTTGGCTAGCAGTCACACCAGAGGACTTTTGCTTTTTGCTTGACATCTGGTAGTCACTTACTTACGTTCACTCTGTCATGATTTCTGCATAATTTTTTTAAAGTTGCATTGACTGATAAGACATCTAGAATGCTCTCACTGTGGTCCTAAGTCCAGCTTTCATTGTCCACCAGGGTCAGTTTTTAATGCCTTATTGTTTAAGATGTTGTGGTTTGACCAGCACTGTTTATTTGAAATTACATGATTAAATATTTTAACCATTTTTATCATTGTTATAGTTGTTATAATTTGATGAATGGGACTTTTGCCACTAACATGGACCAGAGCTCACCATTAGCTCCTACCTGTGGTTTCAATGAATGATTTTCAGAGCAATCAACTACCTCTGTTACCCTGATTGGCTAGAGTGTATGAGGAATTGAAGCTGAGTTTGGGCTGTGTGAAAGTGCATGTTTTTCATCCACAGAGTGAGGAGGTGCAGGTTGTAGACCCTCGCGTCATCCATGTGATGCTGGCTGAAGATCTGCCTGAGGAGGTGAGTGAATGAGTGAATGAGTCAATGAATGAATGTGTTCTTTTTAAGCACTTTCTGTGTAAATGATGCTCTATTTCAAATATAATTCAGTGTTTGGCCTTCACATTCTGTCACAGACGGTACAGTTTATATAAAACGTACATTTCATTTCCATGCTCGAACGCTTTCTGAACAGAATGTAATTCAGCATAGTGGAAGCCTAACAAATTCTCCTGCTCTATTCATTATGGGAGAGTGCTGCTCATTGAAAGGTTGTGCTTCTGCTTCATGGTGTGGAACTGAAATCTGGTGTCTTTTATTGGTAGAGCAACCTTTCCTGCTCTCTTCATCCCCTCATCTCCGTCTCTCGCTCCCTCCCTCCCCCTCTCCCCTTCCTACCCCCTCTTTTTCTCTCTCTGTCCCTCACTATCTTTTCCTATCCTTCCACTCACTCTCCCTCCCTCTCCCTCTCCCCCTCTCTCTCTCTCTCCCCCTTTCCCTCTCCCTCTCTCTCTCCCCTGTGTGGAGTCAGGTGGGGAAGGTGTGCAGGGGTCAGAAGGAGAGCGACGTGGGGAAGGGGGAGAATGGCCGCCGCCGCAGGAACGCCTCGGAGGGGGACGGAGACGTGGCGCTGAAGCGACCCAAAGGCGGGGGCGAGGGTGACGTCGAGGACAAGAACGGGGGCGGGGTCAGCGCCGGGACAGAGGAGGGCGTGACAACGTGGGCCGGAGGAGGAGGAGGGGTAAGGAACAGGGCCTCCGATTCCCCCTAACCGCTCAAGAGCCAACCCGCCAAGGGACATAGCCTGAGGACCTGCAATTCCACAGCCACCCACATCCCGTCTGTGATTCAGTGTTCTGCCCCGTTGCTCATCTGCGAAAGGATGACCTGTCATAGCTACAGTCCAGTCACAGTAGCTAAATTTACTCTGGTTTCTACCCCTCCATTCTGTGTGTGGAGGCGTGTGTGGCTGTCAGGATATTAAGCAGTGAGGCACATCCAAAGAAGTGTAAGCACGGAGTGCAGAAGGCCAAACGTTATCAGTGTGAGACAAGTTCCTGACACGTGACGTCATCTCTACTTCTTGTTAAGTGCTGACCCTCCTTGCAGTTATTGCGCTTATGGGGTGGAGGAGGCTCGAAATATCTCTCCCTCTGTACAGATATTGACAATCTTTTTTTAAACCGGCTGTTTTAATGTTGGGTCTGTCTGGGGTTTATTGCAGTGTTGACATTATTTAGACTCCATATATGTGTTTTATTACTACATTTTATTACGTTAACTTTTCCCTCTGCCTGCATTTCAGAGCTCCAAGCCAGCCAT
Organism: Megalops cyprinoides; assembly: GCF_013368585.1. Classification (NCBI taxonomy): domain Eukaryota; kingdom Metazoa; phylum Chordata; class Actinopteri; order Elopiformes; family Megalopidae; genus Megalops; species Megalops cyprinoides. The sequence continues at coordinate 41,834,752 of NC_050585.1, read as the reverse complement.
CCAGGCCACAACAGGATTCCAGCTGCCAAAGGCCCAGCCCCTGAGCACACCGGTTTTCGGAGAGGGGCGCTCTCAGACCCCCTCACAGTCCAACGGGGCGCCGGGCCCAGACAGCAGGCCGTTCGGATTCGGGTTTGGTTGCAAGGAGGAGCCGGCCCCCGACACACAGTCCTCCCAGAACCTGTTCTTCCAGTGTATGGCCTCCGGGGGGCAGACGTCAGGCACAAACTTCTTTCCGGTCGTATCGGAGCGCGTCGGGAAGGACCCGCCTGGCCTTGTCAAGCCCCCCGCCCCGTCGGAGACCCTGAAGAAGCAGATCCCGACCTCTGCGGCAGGGGGGCTGTTTGGGCGCCCGCTTACCCTGGCCTCCGACCCCAAAGAGCAATGCAAAACACAGGACCCTCAACCCCCCGGCAACGGGGCGGTGATGAGTAAGCCTTTCGGAGGGGACGCCATGCCGAAGCTGTCCCCCGCCTTCCCAGCAGGCCTCAGTGGCAGCACCGGGCTGGGCTCTGGGGCCCTGAGAGGCTCCGGTCTGGGCGTGGGGGCTGGTGGAGGCGCAGCAGGGGGGCTGGGACTGCTGTCCGGGGCAAAGCCTTCGGAGCCCCACGAAAACCTCTTCCTGCAGGCCCCCAAATCCGAGGAGGCCAGCAACCCCTTCCTGGTCTTCAGCGAGAGGGTTTCTCACAGCCCTTTCGGCGGGCGGGCCGCCCCGCAGCCCCCTTCCTCTTCCTCGGCCGCCTCCTTCTCCCTCACAGCCTCTGGCCCTGTCGCCACTGGGACGGACTCTGCCCGTGCCCCGGCAGAGAGTCAGCACAACCTGTTCTCCATGACGGAGCCGCCCAAGAGCCTCCTGCCCTCCCCGTTCTCCGCGCTGTCCGCTGCCTCCGGTTCGTCCCCTTCCCCGGGTGCCACTGCCTCCAAACCCGCCCCCCAGCCTGGGGCCCCAGAGGTGCCACCCGCTACCCCTCCGTCCATGGAGCTGCCCGGCACAGGGAAGGAGAGGGTTGGGGTGGCGGCGTCAGCGGAGGGGGTTGGCGGCACTAGAGAGGGGGGGTCTGCAGTGCAGCAGGCGCCCCCTCCATCTGGTTTCTCCGCCCTGTTCGGTGGAGCCGGCGGTGCAGCGGGGGCCAGGGACGCCCCCCTGTTTGAGCCGGCACCTCAGAAGTTCCAGCTGGACGAGCGCGGCCTCTCCAGCAAGCAGGACTCCGACTCCAGCACCAACAGCGACCTGTCAGACCTGAGTGAGGCCGAGGACGGGCCAGGCAGCAGCGGGATCCCGGAGACGCTGGGCGCTGGAGGGGATGGGGCCCTGCTCCTGGACAAGAGCAAGGCAGCGAGTAAGAGCCGGCCTCGAAACAAGCCCTTCAGAGGTGAGAACTTTCTGTTAGCATTAGCGTTAGCATTAGCTTCTTTCTTTCTCTCTGTCTCTCTCACTCACACGCTCCTATTTTCCTCTCTCTCCCCCCTCCCTTTCTTCATTTCTCCCACTCTTCCTCTTCCTCATTCTCTCCCCCTCTCGGCTTCTCTCCCTCCCGCTCTGTCTCCCCCACTCTCTCCCCTTCTCCCTCTCTCCCTGCAGTGGGGCAGTCAGTGCTGAAGGACCAGTCGAAGGTCCGCAGGTTGAAGCAGTCGGGCGAGTCCTTCCTGCAGGATGGCTCCTGCATCAACGTGGCTCCTCACCTGCACAAGTGCCGCGAGTGCCGGCTGGAGCGCTACCGCAAGTTCCGCGAGCAGGACTCTGACGAGGACGACTCCACCGTGGCCTGCCGCTTCTTCCACTTCCGCAGGTACACACACACACGGGCGCACACACACACAGACAGATGCATGCACACACACAATCCATTTATACAGCTGGATATTTACTGAGACAGTTGTGGGTTAAGTACTGTTCCCAAGGGTACCTGCTCGTTAGCCACTATGATACACTATGCCACACACACACACACACACACACACAAACACACACACACACACACATACCTCCATACCTGTGTGTTTAACCGCGGCCCTCTCCCCCTCAGACTGGCCTTCACGCGTAAGGGCGTGTTGCGGGTGGAGGGCTTCCTCAGCCCCCAACAGAGCGACCCACAGGCTGTGGGCTTGTGGCTGCCCTCCCACACTGGCCAGGAGGGCCTGGACCTCGACACCTCCAAGTACATCCTGGCCAACGTGGGCGACCACTTCTGCCAGCTCGTCATGTCTGAGAAGGAGGCCATGATGATGGTGGAGCCTCACCGTATGTTTCTGACCTATACTGTCTGTCCTTCTTCTTAGTCAATCAGTGGGTTAATCAATAAATCAATCAATCTCTCAGTCAGTCAATCAATCAGTCAACCAAGCAGTCAGTTAATCAATCAGTCTGTCCTCCAGTTTCAACCAATCATTTTATTAATCAATCATTCAGTCAGAATTCATTTGACTTTTATTGCTTTTCCTTCGTTTCCAATCAGGTCCCTCCTTTTAACCTGAGCTGGTCCCGTGCCTGTATACGTGGGCGGGCTCTGTACTTGTGTAACTGCTGCGTGCGACACGTTTAGGCTGTGCCAACTGACGGTTCTGTGTCTGCTGGCTCCGCAGAGAAGGTGGCGTGGAAGCGGGCGGTGCGGGGCATCAGGGAGATGTGTGACGTGTGCGAGACCACGCTCTTCAACATCCACTGGGTGTGTCGCAAGTGCGGCTTTGGCGTCTGCCTGGACTGCTACCGGCTGCGCAAGAGCCGCCCAGTGGACGGTGAGGTCACCGCGGAAATGCGGGTCATGCATGTACCTTCCGCCCGTCTCCCTGTTTTAGCCTGACCCTAACCTTGACCCTAACCTTACCCCTAAATGTAACTGCCACCAGGCGCAGATCACTAGCTGTCTCCCTTTCCTAGCCTGATGCAAATGTACGGGATGACTCAGTGAATTTCCTGGGCTTCAGCGCACTTCACTGTGAAGGGGAAGGAGGGGGTGGCTCACCTCACCCGCCTGGGTGACCCATGGCAGCCCTTTTGTATGTGTGTGTGTGTGTGTATGTGTGTGTAAAACTCCTGTGTCTGCTCCTCAGTGGTAGATGACAACCCGGATGAGGAAGTCTTCTCCTGGCTAAAGTGTGCCAAGGGCCAGCCCCACGAGCCCCAGAACCTCATGCCCACTCAGATCATCCCTGGCACGGGTCAGTCCCCACACCACGCGCCACACACCACCTTGCTCCATATCACTTCTGCTCTACCTCATTTGGACTCCATTTCACATAATGCACCATTTTGATTACTTTTTCTGCACACGGCCACTTTCTCTCTCAGCACTCTACAGCATTGGGGACATGGTGCATGCTGCACGGGGGAAGTGGGGCATCAAGGCCAACTGCCCATGTGCCAGCCGACACACCAAGCCCCTGGTGCGTCCCGCTGCCCCAAATGGACTCTCACAGGTACACACTGTTCATTTTGGGCTTAGTGTTCAGCACTTCAGCAACCTGAACTGGTGGTGCAGTGGTACCCAGCACAGCACAAACACACACACACACACACACACACACACACAGACAATATAGGCGTAGACCTCCAGAAGGGTTTTGAAGCATGTTGGGTGTTTTATATGCTGTGGGTCTGCTTCTGTGTTTATACCTGTTCTTATAACATGTATATAACATGTACTATATAGCATATAACAGTTTTTGACTTAGATGAACATGACGTAGACATGAGTCAAATTGCCAGTGATAACAGTCTTTTCAATACAAGTTCATCCACTTATAACAGTGTTAATAACAGTGATAATAACCTAATATGTAAAATAACACACAAAATGTGCATAGTACGTATTTACAGTATATGAGAATGTAAAAAGTCCATGTACAAAAATTGTTTTCATATTATTTCATGTATTTCACTGTCAGTCCTTGGCAGTGTACCCCCTGCTCACTGACAGATGGGTGTGCTAAAAGACTAAACAAAAGGCAATAAAAGTCCAATAAAACTGGCAACACGTATCATCACTGTTTTTATCTCGGCAGTGGCAGCCTTGCAAGTCTGAATTAGATCGTCTTGTGAAATACATAAACAATAGCCATAAATAATTTCTCCTTGACATTGTGGAATCGTAAACAGCTACCTCTTATTTTATTATAATGTAGGTTTATTGGCCTTAAAAATGGTACCATAACTTCCGACAAGCAGATAGCCTGGAGTTAGCAGCAGGTTGTGCGGTGTCTTATAGTCTTGTTTTGCCTCTCGTGGGTTATCTTGACCTAGTTTAGTGGATAAGTGTGAACAGGGCAGTGATGTGGTGTTCCCTGTCCCGTCTGCAGTCTGGGGTAAACGCCAGCAGCGGTGGGGGGGGCACAGCGGGTGCGAGCACACCCAAGGCCGAGGGGGACGCCACAGCCTCCAAAACGGAGCCCTCTCTGGACGGCGGAGGCGCAACCGTGACGGGCGCCCGCGATGCGGACGGCGCGGAAACGCCCGTCGCTCCCCACGCGGCCAAGGAGCCCCGCCCCTCCGGGCCCGAGAACGCCTCCTCGTCCGCTCTGCATTGGCTGGCCGATCTCGCTACACAGAAGGCCAAAGAAGAGGTCAAAGGTGAGTGAAATGTGCAGAGGGAACTGACAGGAAAACGCCCACACGCGTGTGCAATCCAGTCCTTTATCTCCAGGTGAAGACATTAAAACCAGCCAGGACCACCAAAGCTAAGACAACGTACTCATGACCACACTCGTTTTTCCCCTCACTACTTTGGTATTGTTTGTTTGCTAAGTGTGCTTACCCAGACTGGATGACCTAGCCTACATTTCCAAAACATTATTAACTTAGATGGCTGAAAAGTTACTGAAGCAGTATACATCTGATTATTTAGTGAAACAATTCAGATTAAGCACCTTGCTGAAAAGTACGAAAAAACCTGAGTTTCGCACCTGAAGCGCTCAGCTCAGACCACCATCCACTGTGCTGCTCCACACTGCCACCACTGCACTCATTGGCTCCTCAGTGAGAAGAGAAACATTTACTTGTTGTGTCCTTAAACAGAAGTGTAATGTAGATTAAACAGGGTTCACTCCTTCACTGTTTTCTTTGTCTTTTTTAGCTCCTCCTCTAGCAGAAGCGGGGTCCCTCCGCTCGGTGATCGCCCAGGACTCTCGCTCCCCCTTCGGCCTGGAGTCCTTCAGCTCGCTGTCCAAGCCCTCGTCCTCCTCCAGCCCCAAGCTCTTCAACAGCCTGCTCCTGGGCTCCAGCTCCTCCCAGCCCAAGGGGGAGGGCTCTAGCCTGAGGGACCTGCTCAACTCCGGACCTGGGAAGCTCCCGCAGGGCCCCACCGACACCAGCGTCCCCTTCCCCTCCGTCTTCTCCACGGTGTCAACGGTGCGTACCCCACAGAGCCTCCCCGCCCACCTTCCCCCTGAACCAATCAGAGAGATCCTGCAAAACTCACCAGATTCCAAAAGGCTGATTAAAAAAAAATGATACTAATAGCTTTGTTGTGTGGGAAATTGTTGTTTTTTTAGATGGCTTGGTAATTGTGATAGATTATTGGAGATTTTATGTTTCTTCTCCAGGATATGGGGCATCTCTGTGTCCTGAAGGATACACGCTACTCTGTTCTTAAAAGCTCTCAGTGTTTTCAGATGTTAAAAAAGAACCGACATGAAAGTTCTGTAATGGTAAAATACTGAGGCTAATGGTGGTATGGATCGACCTTGAAGATGTCAGATGCTGGTATTTCCTTTGGTGTCTATGTAGTTGTCGGAGTGGCATGGTTTGAGAAATCAGTGGGCTTCACCACTGAGGTACTCCCTGGAGGACTTTGCTTAAAACCTGCCTGCTTCGTCTGGTTTACTGTAAGGAATTACTCTCACAATAGTGAAGACAGCAGGGCAGACTCTCTGTCCTTCAGTGGCTCCCCTGGCAGGACAACTGCCATTTGAATTTTGTGGATCTCTTATTGAATATTTCATCACGGGCCAAAAACGCAGGGCGTAACTTGAGCAACGTGGAGACATTCAATCCTTGGTTGTTGACCTCACTCCCCACCCTCCTCCTCCCCCCTCTTTCAGACGGCCGACAAGGCGAAAGGCAGCCTGCCCAACTTCCTGGACCACATCATCGCGTCCGTGGTGGAGACGAAGAAGACGGAGGCCCGCCGGGGGGGAGGGGGAGGTGGAGGTGCGGGGACGGGGGTGGGGGCAGAGTCGGGCGAGGCGGGGGGCGTGGGCCGGCGGGACGGGGTGATGGGCCTGAGCGTGCTGGACCCCCACACCTCCCACTCCTGGCTGTGTGACGGGCGGCTCCTCTGCCTGCAGGACCCCAGCAACAGCAACAACTGGAAGATCTTCCGCGAGTGCTGGAAGCAGGGCCAGGTGAGGCGATACCTGTATGCAGCTGCACAGGCTGCGAGAGCGTCAGCACTGTGATGCATTGCACAGAGTGATAACATTATTGCATTAAATTACATTACACTTGGAAATTAGCAGACACTGTTATTCAGAGCGACTTACGTAGGTTACAATTTTACATTAGCTGTTTATACAGCTGGATATTCAGTGAGGCAATTCTGGGTTATGCACCTTGCCCAAGGGTACTACAGCGGTGCCCCAGTGATAATATAAACAATGCTGTTATTGTTATTAGAGCTAGTATCAGATATAACAGATATCAGAACATACAAAGGACAACTAAAGAGGAAATACGAAGATTTGCACGTTGAGAAAAAGCCTGCTTAAAAAAATGTGTCTTTAGACGTGGGTCTGGGAGAGGTGTCCCAGTCTCTGATGGCAGAGAGCTCCCAAGCCCAGAGACAACACTGGGAAAAAACCTCTCTCCTGCACTTTGAAGTCCTGTTTGCTGCCCTCTGCTGGCAGCTTGTGTGAGCTCTCGAGGGTAGCTCTGTATCTCTTCAGGCAGGTTCCACACTGGGGAGGCTGCCGGAAAGAGAACGTTCTGCGCTAACCTCATTCTGGGATTTGGTTGTTTGTTTTGTGGTGCAGCCCGTGTTGGTGGCGGGAGTTCACAAGAAGCTGAAGGGGTGTCTGTGGCAACCCGAGGCCTTCAGCCAGGAGTTTGGCGACCAGGATGTGGATCTGGTGAACTGCAGGACCTGCGCCATAATCTCTGACGTCAAGGTCCGGGACTTCTGGGATGGCTTCGAGGTCATCTCCAGTGAGTGCTGTTGTCAAGGGCGAGCCATGGGGGGTTTATTAAACACACTGTGTGTGTATGTGTGTGTGTGTGTGTGTATGTATGTGTGTGTGTGTGTGTGTGTGCGTGTGTGTGTGTGTGTATGTGTGTATGTGCCTCCTCATAAAGCCTGTGTGTGCTTCAGAGCGTCTTCAGGGCGGGGATGGGCAGCCCATGGTTCTGAAGCTGAAAGACTGGCCCCCAGGGGAGGACTTTAGAGACATGATGCCCACAAGGTGAGATCCGAGCAGGATCACACACACACACACACACACACACACACACACACACACACACTCGCACACACACACACACACTCTCTGCATACACCCTACCTGCTCCATTGTGTTTTTTAAGTGGGGTGCATTACATAAGTGCATGGATTCATCAAAAAAATTCATTCAAAAAAAATTTTTTGCAAACTGTATGTAAATGTATAACTATGCTAGTTTTGTAATCAGTTAAATGAATGGTGTCTTCAGGTTATTGATGGGCTCTGCTGTAATTTTGTCTCAGGTTTAATAGTCACTCTGTGAATATTGGGTTGTTCCTTCATTATGTCCCAGGTTTGATGACCTCATGGAGAACCTGCCCCTCCCAGAGTATACTAAGAGGGACGGCCGTCTCAACCTGGCCTCCCGACTGCCCAACTTTTTTGTGCGCCCCGACCTGGGTCCCAAGATGTACAATGCTTATGGTGAGGAGCCCAGAAGATGCAGCATCTGAACTGTGTCATCATCTTCATCTTGATCAATATTTCCTCAGCAGATGGCCCATATGGCATCCAGGGTGGCGTGTATAGCTTACGTTTTACCATTACATTACATTTTTGTCATTTAGCTGACACTCTTATCCAGAGCAACTTGCATAGGTTACAGTTTTTCCATGTTATCCATTTATACAGCCGGATATTTACTGAGGCAGTTGTGGGTTAAGTACTTTGCCTAATTGTACAACCACAGTGACCCAGTGGGGAATCAAACCAGCAACCTTTTGGTTATGAGCCCTGCTCCTTACCACTGTGCTACACTGCTGTCATGCATTACCCATGTAACTTGCTTTACCAGCACTGATGCAGTACCGCTGAGGTTGGTCCCTCATCTGGTGATACCACAGGAGTGTTCTGGGAATCGACCCTGCAGCCTTCCAGTTTTTGCAAGCTTGGGTCCCAAACCGGTACTGCAGACATCCTCACCAGGTTCTACTCTAAAATCCCTGTGCGCCTTTCTCTCACCCCCCCCTGCAGGGCTGATCTCCACGGAGGACAGGAAGGTGGGCACAACCAACCTGCACCTGGATGTGTCGGACGCCGTGAACGTTATGGTGTATGTGGGCGTCCCTGAGGATGAGGGCGACCAAGAGAAGGGTGAGTACAGTGAATGTGTGTGTGTGTGTGTGTACTTCGTGACTTCCACCCTGTGGGACTCAAGAGTGTGTGTCTCTGAGGGAGGTGTCGTACAGAGTGTGTTTTTGCAACTGGGAGAGGGAGTGCACGAGAGTTAGACTGTGAGCATGCAAGTATATGTGTGTGAGAAGGAGAAACACTGGATCACTTAATACGCGGAAATACACCACGAAATGTTAAAAGTGTAACTTTAGAAACATTAGCGATGAGATGCAAGCAGGATTAGTATGAATGTAAGCAATAATAACATTTAACATATAACATATAGGAAGTATCAATCGATGAATTGAGGTAACATTTACATTGATATTAGCAGTATTAGAATGAATGTATTAGCATTACCGGTGACTCTTTTAACATTAGCATTAGCACATTAGCAGCTTTTACTCCACCACACAGCTGAATGCAATTTAACTTGAATTTTCACAACTAAATTGGAAATAAACATTAAAGTTGTTTGTCCTAACTAACGTTCAATTATTGTAAAACATCTTATTGGTTATATTTCCCTCTCTCAGACATGTAAAATATCCCATGTCTGAGCAAGGCAGTTATAACCACTTGAACATATAAGTAATTTAAGTTTACATTTATTTATTTAGCAGACGCTTTTATCCAAAGCGATGTACAAAAGTGCATACAGTAAGTATTAGCGACAGTAGGGGGACAGGATGTGTACAGTTCCACAACGAGACCGTTCTCAGCTGAGAGCAAGGTCTGTCTGAGGACACGGTACTTTCTGATTTATACAGCTACAGGGTATAGGGAAACTAGTAAGATCCAACTTCAAACAGCGCAATAATAATTCCTAGGGGTAACAGGAACTCGTTTCTGATTACATGCAGGCAGACACAGGTACAGAACTTTGTAAATCCCTGATTTCATCAGACCAGAGCACCTGTGAGCCTCTTCATCCTTGTGCCAGTGCAGTCCCTGCAGATGGACCAACTGCTCTGGGCCTGTCGTATGCCTTTGCCTGTCTGTCTTTCACCTGTTATACCTGTGTCTGTTTCACCTGGTTTTTACCCTTGTTTCACCTCTTACACCTGTCTCTGTTTCACCTGGTTTTTACCCTTCTTTCACCTCTTACACCTGTCTCTGTTTCACCTGGTTTTTACCCTTCTTTCACCTCTTACACTTGCCAGTATTCCACTTGCTTTCCACCTATCTTCCAGCCTTTCAGTCTGTTTAAATGCAGGTGAATGCATTATGTTCGTTTGTTGGTGTTGATTATGATGAAGATGCAAGGTCTTACTGTTCACTCTGATCAGGACTGGTCCTAGTGCCAGGGTTAGTGCACATATTAGGAAACAGCTAATCATAATTGAGACATTTGCAAAGAGTTGCAGTTTCTTTTCATATTTGTGTTTATAGCTTCTTAAAATACCGAATGTTCCTCTTATTTTGTGTCATTCTTCTTCATTAAGCATGGCATAATTTTGTTTTATTGATGGTTTTATTATTTAAATGCAGTTGGGGGCACTTTGGCTCGATATGAGGTGTGATTTACGTGTCTTCAGTTTATGCTCATTACCCATATCCAGAAGCACACAGAGACATATACACATTACATTTACGTTATTGTCACAGACACTCTTATCCAGAGGCACTGGTTACATTTACATCTAGATTATATAATAGGTTACATTACTGTAGGTTACATTTTTTACGTGTTAATCATTTATACAGCTGGATATTAACTGAGGCAATTGTGTGTTATAGTATCTTGCCCAAGGATACAGCAGCATGCCCCAGTGGGTAGTCGAACCTGCACCCTTTCGGTTACAAGCACTGCTCCTCACCACTACGCCACACTGTCCCCACACACACAGACAGGCAGGCTCAGTCCCAATTGATGACACATACAATACTTAAAGGCTAATCCCGTTCGTAGTGGTCCCTCCCAGTCCTGACCTAAAGCTTCATGTTCATAAGTGTTCCCAAAAACCTCAGGCTGGCTCAACTAGTCTGTTCCCCCAGCCTCATCACACCACTCAGATCAGCGGTCACAATGCTGCCCCACAGTCAAAGGTTGAGCCCCAGCCCTTCCTCCATAACCAGGGCCGAGGGGGACCTGGAAACTGTCGGCCAAGCTGGCCAGTGTACTACAGTTTTGTATTACTGTTTTGACTGTGCCAAATTTTCTCATTCACAGAAGCAGAAATCTCTGGATTTAAAGGTGTGTGCATTTCCTTATCTTCTCAGTGGCATGCCCCTTTTATGACCAACTGTGTTTTTTGCTCCCCCCCAAGCCCACCCCACCCCCAGAGCTGCGGTCAGTCATGGTGAACACATTCTGATGGGGTTCTCTGGGGCTCTCCCAGTCACTCTCCATCTCCTATTTTTTCAACAGACCCTTGATTAATTGATTAGTTATAGGTTAATTAAGCTTTTCTCTTCCTTTATTCTGTTGTCTCAGTGTTTACGCCCAGCATTGAGAATCACTAATTGATTAGTCAGCCTTCTGAGAGTTTAGTGCTAGAGCCAGACCCTGGCTCCCCTAGTGTTCACATGTGGAACAGCAACTCAGATTTATCATGCCAAAAGGAATTCTTGTTGGGGGTTTACAGTTCCAGAGTGTCAGTGTGTGTCTCTGACTCCATTCATTGGCTAGTCGCTGTTCCAATTAATATTTGCTCAGATGTTTACAGCTTTTTTTAAAATCTGTGCAGTAGAGTAACAATTCAGGGCATGCTGAGAGAATGAACACGGTATTGGCCACAAGTCTCCCTTTTCTTTTTAAATTTTAATTTATATTGTAACACTATCAAACAGTTATGCTCGAGTCTATACAGCCAAAGCATTCTTTCAACTCAGACAATTAGAGTATAGTATATTTGCCTTTTTGCAAATTCCGATGCTGCTATTCATTGAAATTCCACATGTTCGGGGCGCACTGTTGTATATCCCTGTTGTATTTCTGCTGTCTCCTGTCTTTTTCTTTATTCCCATTGTTCATGAGCTTCATCAGTTTTAGCTTACATGCCTAAATGTCACAGTAATGGGACACAGAAAGTGGGTTGCCAGTAGTATTACCATTGCTAAACTGTGAGCACAATGAAATGAAACATTCTGTATCTTGATAGTGAAGTTCAGGGAAATGACAGTGATCAGATTTAAATGTAGAGGAAGCTGTCAGATATGTAGCTTAGTGATATCACATGACTGGGCTTAGCGATAACAGTTTGCAGTGTTCCTTGTAGCCGGCTTGGGGGGTTGATGGTTCATCAGTTGATGGTTATCATTTTAGGGCTTTAAAGATCAGTCAGAAGTCATTTCATCCTTACCACAATGCAAACTACACATACAGGAACACCACAACAAATCTTCCATCTGTGATCTTAGGTGTTTGGACTGGTTTCCCCAACTGACTTCCACTGTCTGCAGCACAGCAAACAAGGCTCTGATTGATTTGTGGGAAGGAGTGAAAGACTGAGATGTTGAGGTGTGTTCCGCTCCTCTCTCTCCCTGTGTTGGCCGTCTCCAGAGGTGATGCAGACCATCGAGGAGGGCGACGTGGACGAGATGACGAAGCGGAGGGTGTACGAGGCCAAGGAGAAGCCCGGCGCCCTGTGGCACATCTACGCGGCCAAGGACGCGGAGAAGATCCGTGAGCTGCTCCGAAAGGTCAGGGCTCAGAGGTGAAAGGTTGTGACTACATGGTAGTGTTTTGCTGCAGTGAAGGTTAGCCAGCCCATTTGCAGGGATGACATTGTGTATTCTGTTCTGTTCCATTATTTGACTGTTTATTCTACACTTATATGCATTATTATTTATTTTGACCTACTGTTTAGTCTTTGTTATTTTTTAATGAATTTTCATTAAATAATACACAGACCTCAGCTGCAGGAGCTTTGTTGATTTCAGGTGAGCATATGCATTTTTTGTGGACTTGAGGGGACAGTCTAATCCTTATGAGCTTTGTCCTTAACACTGAGTAAAGTATCTTAAACACCAGATTACATTTGTCTTTCAAAGAACAACCAAAGTTCTCTTGCCTCATAAGAAACAAAGCACACTGCCATTAGGTTGAATCCGTCTTCAGAGGAATGGCACCAGTTTCCCACAATGCACTTGACCAAAGCCACTGGTGCACCTGTGCTCTGCAGGTAGGGGAGGAGCAAGGCCAGGAGAACCCCCCGGACCACGACCCCATCCACGACCAGAGCTGGTACCTGGACCAGGTGCTACGCCGCAGGCTGCTGGAGGAGTATGGGGTGCAGGGCTGGTCCATTGTGCAGTTCCTCGGGGACGCCGTCTTCATCCCTGCGGGGGCGCCACACCAGGTCTGTACCGCGGTCTGGAGCCACACAAGGGTTAGGGTCCAAGAAGCCCTGTGGACGCTGAGACAATATTATCCAGTGCAAAGGCTGATGTGAAGAAGGACAGCATTTTATTTCCATTTCATAGTAGTGGGAGTTTCACTAAACTCGGCCAATTGTGTTCTCTCCTTCAGAGGTACTCAGCCAATTGCATTTGGTCACTAAGAGGTTTGGAGCTCATAACCGCCTCTGCTGATTACAAATGACAGAGACGGCCCAGAAGAAAAAAAAGACGAACAATGTTTTTAAAAAGCTCATCAATATAGATTAGATTAGAGCAACTATTCATACTGAAATGTCATCTCAATACAGCCAGTGAAATCACTCAGTGGATTTGTCGGGGTTTATTTTTTCAGCTATTGGTACAATAATCTGGAAGGTAAACAACTTGAGAACATTTTTGGAAGCCTGGTCGTGTTGCATGGAAGTTTTTATAGGACTCATTGGGTGAAGTGTATGACAGTTAAATATGCTTGTATGTATTGAATATTTTGTTGGTTCAGCCTTGGCCGTGTCCCTCACCATAGTATGTTGAGAGTATTAATGAACTTCAAGTTTTCTGGCTAAAACCTCTCTCTTATTGTCATTTTCTCAGGTTCACAACCTGTACAGCTGCATCAAGGTGGCTGAGGACTTTGTGTCCCCAGAACATATTAAACACTGCTTTAGACTGACCCAGGAGTTCAGACATCTGTCCACCACACACACCAATCATGAGGACAAGCTACAGGTATGCTCACCTGCACCAGCCCTGCTCTCACGCAGTCTTCAGCCAACATGATATAAATCACAGAGTGCTTCAAAAAATGCACAGAGCTGGTTCAGAAAGTAATACCAAGATACCATAATTACCACCATTCTGGTTCAGGGAGTTAAAATTTTCATTGTATTTTTTCCATGAGTGGGGGTCAATTGATTGTTTTAATCAAGGAAATAAAAGGTATAAAGGGTACAGTGGTCAGTTTTTTCAGATGTTGCAACATAAACCTCAAACTTTCATCTGCTCCTCATCTGGACCTTCAATAGATGACTGCTATAGCCTAAATTTTAAGTTGGAAATTTGGTGTATAAATTGCTGGGGACCATAGCCTGAATTTTAGAGTGGACCTTTGGTGTGGTGATTAAGTGAAATAGTCTCGTAACCTTGACGTTCCGTAAGAACTGTGTGAAATGTAAGCTAAATTAAGCCCAAAAGGTGCATCTGTCAAGCTGAGCGGTCATGTAGTGTAACGTAATTTCCACAGTTTAAGTGTGACCTCGTCTTCGCAGGTGAAGAACATCATATACCACGCCGTGAAGGATGCAGTCGGAACACTGAAGGCCCATGAGTCCAAGCTCTCACGATAGCTCTCCATGCCCACCGTCGTCGCCTCCACGCCAAGCCACTGCGGGGAAACATTAATGTGCCGTTAACCTGACGTTAGCATGACGTTAACCCCGTGTCACATTGCGGTGGTAGAGGGAGAGCCTGGGACAGTTTGGGACACGCTCATCGACGCTTACCGCGAGGCTGCACTCGGCTACTCACTAGACTGAAGAAAGAACTTTGTCAGTGTTACACTAAACCGCTAAAACACATTTTTTTTTCACAACAGCAGTTTTTTTTGGTTTTTTGTTTTTTCGTTTTTATTTAAAGTCAGCCTTATTGGTTTGTGTTTTTTTCTGGAAGGTTCTGGATGAAAGCAGGTGAATGTGCCTTTAAGGTGGGAGCTCATTGGGAATGCGTTTTCTCTCGTTTTGAATACATAAGAGCCTCATCCACGCCTTTTTTATCATTTTACCTCTTTTATCAACACCTCCACCCCAATTGAAGAGCACTTTACCTGATTGCGTTTTTCCATGGACATGTACTGAGAATCTCAATCCGATCCCCCCAGCTTTTCTCGCAGTGAAGCATCACATGACTGCAGTAAGGGAAATAGACCAAAGTTCTGTATTTTGTTGTTCTCTTTCGAGCTGAAGTGTGGAATTTGCCTTTTTTTTGTTTCTGGTTTTGTTTCGGAACACAAAGCTAGTAATATGGAAAAAATAATCCATTTTAGATCTTGTCTTTTTTTCTGCCACCCTCTGTCTAAGGATCAGTCACAGAGCTGACAAGTATTTCTGAAAAATTCAAAAAAAGTAAATTCTGGTCATTCATTGGTATCTGTATGGATATTAACAGTCTGATTTTTTTAAGTTACGAAATAAATTTTACAGAGAAAAAAGTACCTCTTGGGTAAAGTCTCTTGTTACTCTAGAGCAATTGACTGAAAGGGGAATTAAATGTTTAATATTAATCTATCTGGAATATTATTACACATGCACACACCTAATATTCCATCTTGCTCATACCTTTCAATGGTTCACAATACCACAAAGGCAAAATAAGGCAAAATTTATCTTTTATAATCTAAATCTATATTTTCTGATCTAAACGTGATGCAGATAATGGTGAAGCCAAAGCTCTTTGAGTGTCACATAGTAATGATGTAAATAGTGAAGACCTTGTGTAGTTTCAGCACTCAAAAATTTGATATGTACATATGAAAAATGTTTATTTTACCTTTTTGGTAAGAGGTTCTTCAACCTATGGTTTGAAGTGTGACATATCTTGTAGACTAAGGGACACTGTGGCAGGGGAGCAGGGTTTGATATTGTTAGTCCTTGCGTGTTGCTAGCCCTTTCCCAACATGGACGTCTCCTCCATATAATTGCTGAATATTTGGTAAATGTTCAGGCACAAAATGGCTGTCGTGCATTACTAAAGTGGATGCCATCCAGACCAGTCACCCCCTCGACAAGAAAGCGCTTAAAAATCTATGAAAGGCTCTGTATAAATACTAGCTGTCATCATTTATCATTTTGATGGTCAGGTTTTGATTCTGTGGATAAGAGCTTAATAGACGGCACATTGAGGCTGATGAATTGCTATAGTACTATCAGGAGTTGCTGGTGCACCAGGTTTTATAGTACTTCATTTGATGAGTCAGAAGATGTCGGACCCAAAAGGTACCTTGGTCTCTTCCCTGGGGCTGCCTTGCACCTGTAACCAAGCCTTTTCCGCAAGAGGCCAGCAGAGGTCACTGTTAACAAATAGCTGTGATTTTCATTTAAATTCCACCTTTAAGGGTCTTGAAGTGCCTTTAAACGAAGGGAAGCAACTCACTCAAACCGTCACCAGTGTTTCACACCCGCCAGAGTGATGTAACGCAACCATACTGCACTGGAGCTGTAACCGAACACGAGTTGGTGTGAAACTCGGGATCTGTTCCATATCTCTTCTGAGTAGGCTGAAGGGAGGCATAGTTGCAGTGCTGCTCTGGTAGGATTTAGAGACGCTTTTGGTGGTTCTTCTGCTCTGTTAGCACAAGGAGGGAGTTAGCGCACCTGCCTCCATTGCAGCCCAGCGGTTTGAATGTGCAGCCGCTTCAGAGAGGGCTTACCTTTTGCGCAGTCGCTCATCTTGGTTTGAATTCTGTCACGTCTCTTTGGCAGTCTCCACCCTCACAGACCAATCCAGGGACTTGCCAGTGGCCACTGAAGAAGTACGAGGTTCAGCTGCAGGCACATTCCATTGCGTTATTGTCATTTAGCAGATGCTCTTATCCGGAGCAGCTTACACAGGTTACGATTTTATCCATTGACACAGCTGGATATTTGCTGAGGCAATTGTGGGTTGAGTACCTTGCCCAGGGGTACGACAGCAGTGCGAATCAAACCAGCAAACTTTCAGTTACAAGCCCTGCTCTTTGCCAATATGCCACAATATGTGCTAGGCACACAGTGAGGCATTGGCGAACTTTGGTCTGGCGGCTGTGTCATACTGAGTAACTTCAGCATTTGGCGTGATGAGGGATGTTGCCTTCTACTGACCTCCCAGGCTATATGTATGCACAGAGTCTGGGCTAGGGAGTCCATTTGCAGAATATTTCTATTATGTGGGATCCTGCTACAGAACCCTTCTGTTTCACTAAAGGTGTCTTGAGACACATAGGGGGAAGACACACCGTTAATCCAATATTAACTCCAACTATGTTGTGTGATAAGAAATAAAACACCTGATATTACTGTGTGGGGTGTACTAAACTGATACAGACATTTTTTTCTGATCATTTTATTTTCTGCTTTACAAGACACGATGGAAGATTCCAAAACACTTCATCCAACCCCCCAAACATCTAGATGAGGTCAGCAAGATGAGTAAGGTGAAACGCCTTTCCCATTGACTGTTGGAAGACCCTGGGACAGAGATGGAATAGCGTCTTCCTGGAAATAGCAAAATCATTCTGATCAGAGACCTACCTGTACAACGTGTACAAGCGGCTTATCTGATGCCTCGGGGGATACTTAATATCGATTCGCACGTCTTTAAAACGTAATAGGGCGTATCACCGATGGAAAAAAAAAACAAAAACATATTTCAGCGGTCTATTTACGTATAGCTAGCAATGTAAAAAAAAGTAATAATTAAAAAAAAATCCGCCGCTTTGCGCGTGCCCTTTAAGAGAGAAACAAGTCACCTAACAATGTGACGATAGGACTCCGGTCTGAATGCATGTAAAATAGCCAGTACCGAGAAACGGAGCTGCCGAGTAGCTTTGCGTTATTTTAAGAGGACGGTGTGGTAATGGGGGGAATTTTCCTTTGATATTAAGCAAACATTAAGATCAAAATGGTGTCCTGGATGATCTCGAGAATAGTGGTGTAAGTATTTGATTGTGCATGTTCCGTCGACCCGTGTTTGACAACGCCGTCGATACAGCACCCTTGCCTGGCCGGCATGATAAGCGATATTATGGAAGATTTTGGGTAGCTAATGTTAGCGATTGCAGTACAAGTGCCATTGCTCGAATGACTCACTGATGTTGCATTCACAGGGACACAACGAGCATATGGCTACTTACTGACAATGAGCTAGCAAGCTAACACCCACATTGATTTTCTCAATAGAGACCGTAATTTAACAGTGTAAACACGCATTCCGGTTGCGAGCGAGCGGCATGGCAAATCAGATTCGACGTTTTTCTTTATGATTGCCATGTTTTATTTAATGTATGCGTGTAAGAAATAAATATCGAAAATGTGAAGCGCACACAGCACTAGCTTGGTGATGTGTCGTGGAACAAACTCAGCGCTGATAGACATTACAGGTGCAACAACTCTCCCTTAATTCGCCTCAATAATATCGCTATTTCTCAGTAGCGTAAAGGCGGAATCTAACATATGAACTACAGTATATGATGACATATTTTGATGACCCAGTAAGACGCATCCCTTGCATAATTTTAATTCACAGAATATCTCTTTTATGGCGTCTTCACTAGTTTTCCAAGCCAGCGGCTGGTAGCGTATGGTTCTTCCTGCTGTGAGAATTACTACAAGGCCACGGACCATAGGCGTTTAGGTTGTGTTTGAGTAGAATGACTGCAACAGGTCAAAAGGACCAGGCCGCCGAGGTCCAGTCAGTGGTCAGAAATCAGGTAGTGCTGTAAAATACAATCGCTGGCTCTTTATTAGCCCCTAGCAACAATGTCAAAATATGTGAAGTGGTTTGTAGCGTATGCTTTTGAGCCCAGCACCTGTCTGAGAAATAAGCATATTTTCCGGTCAAGGCCAGATGGGTGAAATTTCAGTAGGAGTAAGAGGTGTCCTGTGTTTTCTTTTTTAGTTCTTCAGATTTTGTGATGTTTTCCTACACATATAGATACCAATAGAGCTTCTCTGTGTAAGGAGACAGGCAGTGGAAAGTAACAATTAGCTTGACCTGAAATGTTTGTCAAAGTGCATTAACAAAACAAATTGCTTCCAATGTTCAAAAATGCTCGGAGAGAGGGTTTTTTTTTCTTCCAACCCGAGGATATAAGAACAGAGGTTTAATAAAGAGATCAAGTGATCCAGTGCAGTTAGGCTGCTCATTTCACCTGCAGTCTACTGTAAGCTTTGAAAACACTGCTTCTATTCCAAATCCTGCTATACTCTGCCATGCATTAATAGCTCACTGCATGCGTAATAACTCTCTGCAGCAGTGTGACATTTACCTGTAACTATTTTTTGTGCAGACCAAAACTCAGCTTGAAATGGGATCTTCAGTCCCCTTTATGAATCCGTTTTGAAACAACCTAATTTGGCAAATATATATATTAAATATATATATTAGTGTAGCTGTAGGAAAATGGTTGCTGTAGAAAGAATCTTTGAGAATTACACAGTGATTTATTATTATTTTTAATGGAACCAGTAACATCACCAAATAGTTAACATTTGTTCATTCTCCTGGAAAAACCTAGGCACTATTCATCAAATGATTTAAAGAAAGCCTGAATTGGGTCATTTTAATTTCTTTTTTTTAACCAACTGGAAACAGGTCACAATGCAAAGAAAACAAAGTTAAAAAATCTTTCATGGTCTAAACTTGCTCTTTTTTCATTCAGAATATAAAGTGGGTAAGAATAGGTGTGATGCACTTCCCAGCCAAAAAAGGAAATGTTTTGGCAGCAAATTTAACATCAAGAAAATGCACATGCACACTTGTGGAGTTTTTAACTGTTATCACAGTGCATCAAGGTAAAACTATGAAGGGTCCTTTCACACAATTACCCATGTTGTGGCACAGCTCTGGTCACATAAATTCTGTCAGTGTAACTGCGGTTTTCTCACCGTTATCACACGATTTTTTAAATCATCATGATGTCTTGATGTCACGCACCATCAGAATGTTACAGTCTGCCAGTGTTCCCTGTACGGGACTTCCAGTGTGGGTGTCTTGACAGGGTCCAGGCAATGCGATCTGCGCAGGGTAACAAACCTGATGACACGCCCCCCTCTCTCTCTCCCTCAACAGCCTGTCTTTCGGGATCCTCTACCCTGCCTACTCCTCCTACAAGGCGGTGAAGACGAAGAATGTCAAAGAATATGTGAGGATTCTGCCTTCTGAGTCTTGCTTTCTCTTTGTGTTTTTCTTTTTTCCCATGATGCTCAGGGTCTGAACAACCGTGCGAAACCCTGTGAGGCTTTGTTTGGGCAGGGGAGGGGCACGTGCTAGTGGAATTGGCAATGAGTAGACTTGATCATGATGATGATGATGATGGTGGTGGTGATATATGAGCAGGTGACGCATTTTGTCATCCATGGGGACCCTGGAAAGGGCTGCTTCCCGGTTCGTCTCGTGTCCGCGGAAGAGCATTCTCAGTGTTTACCCGCTGCCTCTGCGCAGTGCCGCTAAGTGAGCCATCTGCTGCCGGTTGCCATGGAAACTGCCGAACCAGGGAACAGTTTGCTCTGGGAGACGGTATTGAGAGGAGGAGGAGGAAGGGAGGGAGGCCCTCGCTTTGGTGGTTGTTTATGTGTTTATGTACCACCAGCACGTGTTCAACCATCAGTGTTTGGCATCTACCTGTTCCCAGATCCTTGGTCCCCAGAGGGTGTAGATCCTTGATGCTCTTGGTGTAGCCAGGTCTGTCAAAAATGACACAGTGAATACAGGAGTTTACTTCCATGGAGGCATACAGCATAACCGCAGACCACGGCCTGCTTGCCTGGAGTCAAATATGATTCATAATTCTGTCTAAATATCCTGAATTGTGTGTGTGTCTTAATTCAGGTCAAGTGGATGATGTACTGGATAGTGTTTGCCATCTTCACCACTGCAGAGACACTCACAGACATCGTCCTTTCATGGTGAGTTGACATTTTTGCTTTCGTTTCTCCATGATGCCCCTGTTACCATCTCAGTACCACTCAGACAGGCCCCTTTCCATCCCTTATATTTTACAAATGCATCAGTAATGACACATTTTAATTAGGTATCACTTTATTAAACTCAAAGCAGAGAGGTCCACAGAACATTGAGGAAGGTGCAGTGTATGAGAAACGGTAATTAGAATAATTATCCACGATTAATTATTAACAATAAAATACACAGCAGTTGATTAAAAACAGAGCACAGCCCAACAAAACAGGAGGTAAAAACAGTAAAACGGGAGGCACAGCTGGCAAAATGAGATGGCAAAGAGCTTGTTCCGGCTGTTCTGCTGTATCCCAGCTCACCCGATTCCCCACTGGGGCTGCTGCTGTACACTAGGGCACGGTAATAAAGCCACAGTAGCACACAGTAAATACCCAGCTGTATAAATGGGTAACGTGAAAATTGTAACCTATGTAAGTCTCTCTGGATAAGAGTGTCAGCTTAATGACAATAATGTAATGTGTCTGCGCCAGGCAGAGCGCCAGCCTCTTCTCTCAGTGTCCCCATGCCATTCTGTGTCTCCAGGTTCCCTTTTTACTTCGAGCTGAAGATTGCCTTCGTCATCTGGCTCCTGTCTCCCTACACCAAGGGCTCCAGCGTGCTCTACCGCAAGTTTGTGCACCCCGCTCTGTCCAAGAAGGAGAAGGTGAGACGTGCTCCTCCACCGCCGGAGTTAGTTCCCCCGTCTTGTCCTGTGTGGCTTCCCGCTCTCAGACCCGTGCTACTCTTCTTCCCTCTGCGCTGCAGGAGATCGATGAGTACATCAGCCAGGCCCGGGACCGCAGCTACGAGACCATGATGCGCTTCGGGAAGAGGGGCCTCAACATTGCCGCCAGCGCGGCCGTGACGGCGGCCTCCAAGGTGAGGGGGCGCCCCGGGGCACGGCCGGGTCACCTCCGCTGTAGGGCTGTGGCGTTTCCAGGGTGTCAGGGTGAAGCCTTGCGCAGACAGTAAGATGTTTGGTGCGCGCAGCCGATCTGTGCAGCAGGTGAGGTGGGTCTGGTCATATTCCAGGGCATCATACTCTGCAGTATATGCGCAGATTCTGCGCAGATTCACTTACTCAGGATTTTGTTGCTACTCGTAAATGCTGCACAGATTTCACAGGGAGGCACCGGGTGGTCACAGGTTGTGCTGCGGTCCGCAGGGGCAGGACGTGCTGTCGGAGAAGCTGCGCAGCTTCAGCATGCACGACCTGACGCTGATACAGGACGAGGAGGAGCTGCAGCGCCTGCGCAAGTCTGACGCCCGTCTGCGCGGCTCTACGTCCAGCCTGCTGGATCCCGCCAGTGACACGGGAGGCGGGGGCAGCACAGTGCCGAGGAAAAGCACGGCCCGCCCAGGTACGGAACGAGTACTGTGTGCTCCTGGGTAGTGTAGTCTGTTCGACTTAAGGTGTCAAGGTGTTATCAGCCATAGCTGGTTGAATGTAAAGTGTGTTATACCAGGAGTGTGAAAACTCTAATGCTGTTGTTTTACTTTCTTTTTTTTTGGGGGGGGGGGGGGGCGGGAGAGGGGGTCAGCATTCTGTTATCAGTATTTTGAAGTCACTTTTTTTGGTGGTGATGTGGGGGTGGGGGTTGTGTTGAAAGGAAATTGTGAATTGTGGGTGAGTAAGTATTTTTGTCTATTTTATCTATTAGGGATGCAGTGATTGAGTTGTTGCAGGTGGGTGTGTGTAAGTGTTTCTGTGTGTAAGTTTATTAGGGAAGCAGTGATCTGTCAGTGATTGCAGGTGAGTGGGTGTGTTTGTGTTTGTAAGTGTATTTGCCATGACTGGTGAGTAATTGCAGGTGAGTGGGTATAAGGTGTTTGTAAGTAAGTTAGGGGCACAGTGATTGGTGAGTAATTGTAGGTTAGTGGGTGTAAATGTTTGTGTTTGTAACTGTATTGGGGAGGCTGTGATCAGTTATTAAGCCTGGATTAGAGTGTGATTGATTGGTTAGTCAGATTGTCAGGAAATGATGGGTGTGAGTGTGCTATGTTGTACGTAATTGGTAGATAAGGGTATATTAGGGTTTCAGGCATTGGTGGGTGAAAAGTAAATGAGGCTGTCACTGATTGGTGGGTAAGACTGTTATCAGACTGTCAAGGCTTAGGGTGTCAGGGTAGGCATGTGACTTTGGTTTGGGGTCTTAATGTTGTTTGAGCAATTCTGTCTTAGGGTGTCTGGAACCACAGGTTCCATAGAGTACTTGTGAGCTTTACAAACCACTGTTTTGCAACCATTTTAACAGCCAGTACAGTTAATGGAAAAAGAAATAAGAGAGAGAGGTGTGTGGACCAAGTCTGTGTTAACATTAGAGAGAGAGAAGGTGAAGAGAGAGAGGAGGAAGGCAGAAGGGTGGAGAGAGGAATTAGAAGATGAGTGAGTCCCCAGACACAATGCTCTTTCTCTCATCCCTGCACCACCCCCCAGCCCGTGCCTCACCTACTGACGAATCACGTCCAGGTTCCAAAGCTGACGGGGACCACTCGGATTCCAGGACAGAACAGTCTGATGAGGACGGTGCAGAGAAGGTCCCCAAACGCACTGCCAGTGTCAAGGCCAAGAAACCAACCACTACAAAGGCAGAGGTAACCCCATCTCCCCAACACACACACGCAAACACGTACCATGAACAGAGAGTAAACGTGCACACACACACACACGCACACACACAAGCACACCTAAGCACAGAAAGCCTGTCCATCAAACTCATTCCCGACTCCCAGTATGAAAAATGGAATCAGTAGTCATGTCTAAACCCCATGAACACCTGGATTCTCAGTATCAGCTCTTCTGCTTTCTGCCTCAAAGTTGTTAAAGA
This sequence comes from Megalops cyprinoides, assembly GCF_013368585.1. Lineage (NCBI taxonomy): Eukaryota > Metazoa > Chordata > Actinopteri > Elopiformes > Megalopidae > Megalops > Megalops cyprinoides. The sequence continues at coordinate 41,811,333 of NC_050585.1, read as the reverse complement.
GAAGTGAATCTTGCCATGCCAGCTGTTTTTTTTTAGATTAGCACATACCTGAGTTATTTACAGACTGCTACCTCAGCAGACCTGTTGGTTAGTGTTCTTTGCTTGCCACGTGGTATACATTTGACTTTCCAGCTAGCTCTCTCCAAAAAAGAGCTCCTTACTTAAAGAGACTTCCAGATTAAATAAAAGTTAGTAATAATAATATTAGGACATTTGATGGATGTTTTGGTTACAGCTGGCTAGCAAAGAGACTATAAAGCATGGCTTCACTCCACCTCAGGGAATGAGCGGGTAGATGGTGAAATTAGGCGGCCAGACAGCAGTATTGGTAAGCTTTCTCAGATGTCATTGATTCATTGTTTGAAGTGTGCTTCTGGGAAGCTGTTGGTGGTGAATGTGGAAGTGGGCTGCTAGCTCTGTCTGGAACAATTGGCTCTTGTCTTCCTTTTGTCTTGCTCTCTATGCACGCTCTGTTTCTGTTAATTTTTTCAGTCTCTCCCTCTCTCTGTCTTTTCCGCTCCATCCTCTTTCAGACTCAAAGCAAGACGGTGAAGAAACAGCCAAAGAAGAAGACCTCACCGACTACAGAAACACCCTGAGCTTCCCCCTGTCCTGTACCTCAACACCCCTGCTGTCCCTGGGTCTGTCTGTGTGTCTGTCTGACTTACAGAAACACACACGTACACATACACATACACGTGCATTTACGCACGTATACACAACACACACAGACACATGTATGTATATCACACAAATGTAACACACACACACACCAACAGCTCAGTTCCTATTATCTTTATTGTGCGCTAACACATTTAACAGTAAAGAGTTAAAGGGCTTATAAAGCCATGGATATATGCAGACAGGACCGAAAGTTCAAAGGAGGGTGCTTCGGTCACGCTGGTCCTGTACAATACATATTTCAGTCATGCTCTGTTGTGCCCGGGTAGCTTCTCCTGTTTGCCTCCTTTGCTTGCTTGACTCGCCATGCATGCATGTTCAGTGAACGCATTCCATGATATCATCATCATCTCTATGATTGTTTAGGCTTTGACTGTTTAGGATCGTTTTTGAAACCAAGAAGTAAGCGTGTGCGCGCACACGTGTCCATAAAGGAAACAATGCCCATCTCTTTATTCCGCTTCGAACATGGCATTCAACCTCCTTTTTCACCGGGGATTTATTCCATACTGCCCCCTTGAGGCAGGAGAAGCAACTCCTACACTAAGCAGTTTCTACTCATTAAGAAGGTTATAAACTTGTACAAAGAGAAGATTGCATTTGGGGTCAGCTTTCTTTCTAATTATGACAGCATGTTAATCAGGTGGGTAGCTTAGGTCCTTTGTGAATGAAAGAAATGGGACAGTTACTGTGGGACCCTTAACTGACTGACAGGAACGACGAGATGCATGCTAGAAAGAGTGATGAAGGGAGAGCTACAGTCATGACGTGGATTCCTGTTTGGACCAAGACAAGCTCTGCTTCCAGTTTGTCAGTCTGTTTAAAACTAGAATGATAAAAACAAAAAGGCACTGTCCTTTGATACAGTGGAGTTTTTGAAAGCGAATGAGCATCTTCTTGGAACAGGTCTATAAATAGATCCAATGCCTGGAAAGGTGGTGACGTCCCCTTTGGGCTGCTTCATTTTTAATGACACTTTATCTGTGCCATATCCTCTGCTTTCTTGTGAAGCATCGGCTCTCCTTGTATAATGGCCGTGTGTGCATTCAGGGATCAAAGGGAGGTTTGTTCTATCAGTCTTTCCGGAACACGTCTGTTTGAAATGCCTCCTCATCCAATCTGGCTCCTATTGGTCAGACACAGCGATTGTGACATCAGAGTCAGCTGTGCTGTTGTCTTCCTTTCTGTCCAATCACAAGAGCCGCTGCAGACTTTCTGCAATTGATCTTTGCTGTGTACAGGAATGAAGATGTCCCTGTGCAAAGTTGTGGTATGAGCTGTGTTTGATTGAGCAGCATTTTTCTGTTTGAACATTTACATTACAACCCGCTGTAGAGAAGCTTCACTGACTACAGAAGTGCTTGCCGGGGCAGAGAGAGCACATCCAAGCACTGCACTGTCTGAAGTGAATCTCACACAGACATTGCTGCAGAGCATGTCTGTAACCAGGGGAGTGGCTGTGTACACAGAGTGCTGTTTGGGCATTGGAGCGAGGTGCATCTCAGGGGCAGCAGTAGGGGTGTGAAGGCATTCCTGATCAATACACAGTACAGAGGAGAGTGTTCCTGTGAGACATCTCTCCCAGATGTTTTTTTTATCTCATTTGAAATCCAGTCCTATTTATTGTGGGCTCTATATGACCCAAATGCCGTTCTCTTATGTGTCACTCATTGGCCTTGCACTTCAGCAGTGTCGGTCAGTTACCCATAAGGAGCTACTGATCACGTCATCACTAGATTTCCAATGCAATAACATCAATAGGCTTTTTTTTTTTAAAAAAACATTTTGCTTTAGTATAACAGAGTACCCTACAGTTAGTTAGCAAGACACCATTTTGTGGAGGCATGTGGTCTGTGCTTTTTATTCGAGCCTCTGTACACGAGAGCTGTAAAATGTATGTTTTAGTGGAGTGTAGTTAGCATGTGACGAGTGGCGTTCTGCAGGTGTGGTTGGGTGAGTCTTGGTGACTCACCTGGTATTGTCACATGGGCAGCAAGGCCCTGAAGGTTTGCTGGCAGCACCGTCGGGACCTTAGAAAAGTTTCTCGCAGGTGCGTGCTAGACTCCGTCATTAACGGCAGTGCTCTGAACTGGAGGACTCATTAAAATCTGTTCCTTTTGTGTGTGTGTCTGAAATCGCTGGGAACACTGAATTAGGTCAGTTAAGGACACTGTCGCATATCCCTTCGCAGTCTCTGCAAGTAAAAATCTCAGCTCACGATCTTCCGTTTGATCAGTCAATTGAGGTGATTAAAGCAATTGGACTCCTAGCTGGTTTGAGTTTGTACGTTGCAGAAGATCGGAGTTTTGACAGGGTGCGGTCACACACGGGTTAACCTTGCGGAATCTTGAACTGGCGGGGAGGTACTGAGGAGATTCTGTTCTGCTTTGTACTTGTATAGAGTGCTATTTTAGGGATGGAGTCTGAAGTCGTTTGACAGTCTATTGTTAAAGTCTGAGGTGTAATGCCAGTTGGGAACAGCAGGGGGAGCAATAACAACACTAAATGGGCAAAAAAAGGCTCCTGAATGGTTGATAACTCAGTATGCACATAGACATAGTATTAGTGATGTCTGTGAATAAGCTTTCATCCCTTCACGAGATTGCTGTTGTTTTTAGCTTTTAAAGCTTTCATTTTTAAGTAGGACAACAGAACAAACTGCCAGAGAAATAATTTCAAAGTAAAGTCTCTTTGTTTGTCTTGGTTGATGGTGCTTTAAAGCGTGCTATACTTTCATTTCATTGGAGCTTGAGCTAGGATTTTAAAATGACCACAGTCAAGGTGCGATGGGCTCAGCAACTGTTACCATTATCCAGTAAGCAGTCGCCATATCGCCGTTGTTCACGGCGACTTGAATCGCTCGTAATCTGCATACTACATTATCCCTTTCCATAACTTATTACTTACTGAAGTGGGTTTGGGCTTGGGTTGATTGCCTTTCTGGAAGGTGAGAAGAGCGGTGCACTGCCCCCAATTTGAACCTGCGATGTTCCAGTTACGAGCCAAGTTCCTCGGCTGCAACCCGATGCCACTACTGTCAGCCTCAGGTTTCAGGTGACAGTGCAGCAGCGATTTGCCCGAATTTCTCTGATTCACAGTGCGCTCTGAGTTTTTAAATGACATTTTGTTTTTGTCTCTTTTTGTACTGTTGAGTTATTTTACTGTTTTACTGTCGTTGTACTGTTTTTTTGAAAAGGACCATTTCTCTGCAGCCCTCCAGCTGTTGAGGTCAAGAAGTGGTGCTGAGAATTTTTTTTTTGTTGGTTTTCCCTTTGCACTTAGTACATGGTGTTGAGTACCCCCTCATAGTGGTGACTCAGTCCTATTAATTCTTATCACACACCAATTCTGTATACGCCCGATATACGTTTTACTCCTTCATACATATCTCATGCACCCCTGACCTACCACCCTGTGGGACCATGTACCCCCCCCCCCCCCCCCCCTTCAGAAGCACAGATTTAAAGATCCCAAACCCAGCCCTGGAGACAGTGGAAGGAAGCCATACTGACATACAGTAACCTGAGGGCAAATCCTTTTATCTCTTTCTGTCTAGGCATTTGCACTGCACCGCATCACTTCCCCTGTCTCCACTGGTGGGTCACGTACTCAGCTTAACAAAGAGAAAAGGAATGTAATTTTTTTGTAATAAAAATAAATCTGCTGCAAATAATCACACTAAAAAAAGATGATCTGCATTATCAGTTCTGCTGGGACAAAGTGCTTGTGCATTCTTTAAGCTACAAATGTAAGTTTATTTTTTTTCTATGATGTTTTTATTTTTAATTTAATTTTGTTTTTATGCAGTATAATCACATTCCAGACTTCCATACAGTAATTCCGTGCAATTGTTTTACTTAAATATACGATATTTGTGCCAGGTACTCATGTAAATTAAGGAAATGAAGTAACATTTGAGTTTTGTGCTGGGAGACTTGCTAATAAAGGTGTACTGATTTAAGCTCAAGTACAAATTGCAAATGTTAATAATAAAATAATAACAATCATTATGTATGCACTGTCTTTAATAATAACAGCAGATCATTTTGTTGATGATTTTGGTGATGTTAGACTTGAAAAAGATGTTTCTCAATATTTAGGTGTTTTGTGCATGCATCTGCTCTGTCCTATGAGTTTCTCTCTACCATCCATCACAAGGGGTTCAGTCATATTTTATTTATGGAAGGGCAAAGTCAGCTAGTGGACATGAGATCTTTGGATTAGATCTTTACCTTTTGTGAAATACGTGGTTTTAGATAAGATGCAGGTTGGGAATCTTACATTTGTCCAAAGTCTTTCATGGGTCCAAAATCAGCACAAATCAAGTAGCATTTTTAAGCAGCTCTCTAAATCTGAAGAAGGTGTACTGACTTGTTGCACTTTTGGTGTCATATTGTCATTACGTATTTCTGTCAAACATTACAGGCTATTACAGGCACTGAAAATGATCAATGCCATCATCTTGCCATTTCTCCATATTATACATAATTTTTTTTATTCCTTGGGTAAATACCTTGTTCCCCACAGCAATAATGATAAAAGATCACTTGCTATTGAAGTATCCTAAACATTATTAGCACATTGGGTCATCTCTTAAGTGTAGGTAATGTCTTTTTGAGGCATTTATACCCTGGCAGATATCTGACCGTGGTTTAGCTTAATTTTTGTCTTAAATTTTTGTTTTATATGAGTCCATGTGACCAAGGTAAGTAGATACAATGAAAAATGTAACTGCTTGCAGCACTGATAGAGAAAGCAATTATATTATTACAGCTGTTATTTTTGTCTCAATCCCATCACTGGTAATACCATTTTAATTATGTACTGTGTGAGATTTGGCCATAAAGCTCATTGGAGTCACACATTTAGAGCGCGTGAGAGAGGGAGATGGTGTGCTTTTTAGTGTGCGTTTGTGTGCGGTTGCATAAGGGCCTGCAGTTTCTGAATCTCATTACTGCTGGAGATTTGCAGAGCCCCCTAGAGGGAGAACACTGGCACTGCAAGCAGAGGAAGAGAGGGGTTTCCCTGAGTTAAGAGCCGGGAGGAGGGATCTCCTCTACCTCCCCCCTCAAAAATACACCCCCGCTCTGGCTCCTGCCTCTTGTGCTTTTTTTTTGGGGAGGGTGGGGGGGGGGGGGGGGCAGCTGGGGCCTCCGTCACTGGCTGGGTGGAAGGGATATCTCCAGCTCTCTGTTCCCCCACCCCCCCACCCTCCTCCTCCCAGGATCTCCCAGGAATCCACGTGAGCTGCTGGGTTTCTCCTCGTCTCTGCGATGTGCGGGCGGGGGAGTGCCCTGCCTCGTGATGGAATCCTCTCCTGCCTCGTTCAGCTCCTTGTGACAATTTGATCATAAAAATGCTACACCAAATAAAATATATTTGATTGACAGATGTTCACTGAGCTTATCGATCCTGTTCTGTGCACTTCTGCCAACTTCCGTCCAGGCTACAAAATTCTAGCGTGTAAGACAAGGGTAAATTCTCACCTCGGAGCATAATAACGTGGTCTGACACTTTGATCAATTGGTTGTGGAACTCTGTGCTCTGACTGCGGGTGCATTTTACATTGAATGTGTGATGCACCAGGCTAAGCTAGTTACAGTTTATGCAGAGACAATGTGTTTGTTTGTGCATCGGCAATACAAGAACAAACTTGTCATGCCACTAAAACAGGTGGAATTGAAATTGATTTGAAATGAGAATGCAAAAGAAAGGACGAAGAGACGTGAAGAGAAAGGCAAGGAGGTAGAGTGAAAGATGGTGGTAGGGGGACCATCAGGAGAGGGAGGGATGGGATAAAAAAAAGGGGGAGAGAATTGCAAAGAGGAGAGATACACATGTGTGACTGGACACAAGTATCACATGACTGGCAAGACTGGCAAGTTCTTCCTGCAGAACCGGGCTCTGGACGGGCGGTTACCTCCTTTAATTCCCTCTCTCATTGGGTTGCCGTTGCTCTCAAGTATACGTGCATATATGTGTTTCACTCGAGCTTGCCTGGAAGAGATGCAGATACACAGTGTGCAGAGGTGCAGGGAGTGACAGAGTGGAGAGATACAGAGCCCGGGGAACTGGGGAATTCTGTGACGTCAGACCAGCTCTGTTGTATAACAGACATAAAGAGAGACACACAGAGAAACCTCTGGGTGTGGCATGGGTATGTGTGTATGTGTGTACACATATATGAGTGTGTCTCTGCACGCACATGTATTTTTGTGTGTGTATGTGTGTGTACGTGTGTATGAGCGATGCATCTGTTGCGGGCATTTATTCGTATTGTGTAGTCTTACTGGCTAATTTGTTTGACCTTACCAGGTAATTTCAGTCAAATCTTGAGAGTGAGCTATTCCATGTACATGGAAAATGAAATTCTGCAGCTTGATCATTAAGGTCACTCAAATTCGATTAATCTTGAATGCTTAAAAAAGCTGTCTCATGCTCTCCTGTCTTAGTTTAATAAGGCTCTGTGGACTGCCTCCCACTAGTCTCCCCAGAGTGATATTCTTACCCCAAGTAAAATAACATCCACCCAGCTATGGCTAGTCTCTAGGTTTTGAGTGGTAAATTACATTTTATTTAAATTATGTAAAGTCCAGCTCCAATGATGACTTCATTTTAGTAACCTAAGCTCCTTCAAACAAGAAACAAGAGCAGTGTACCCTATCATGCATGTGGACTGGCATTTCATTCTGCTTACATCTTACCTCAGTGCTGGAATCTCAAAGGGGAAACACCAAAAGAGATACATTTCTTAATCCTACCACCAGAGGGCCTCATTTGATCAGGAAAATGCAGAGCGTCCTCTCTCAGCTGTGAAGACGGGACCAGCAAAACATGACAAGTGGCAGCTTGCACCTGATGAGATTCTGATCCCTGTTTGTGCTGCTGAGATGCATGCACTGTTCTGTCCACCACAGGAACGAGAAGCAGGAATCAGATTTATAATGTAGGTCTGTATATGCAGCTCTTTGATGACTTCAGAGCACAGCAGGGGTTTGCCAAGCAAAGAGCTTCAGCGGTTGCTTATGTAACTTGTCAGTGCTGGAGCTGCTGGTGGGGGGGGAGGCGGGGGGGATGTCCTGTGGCAGAGGAGAGACAGCTTCCTGGGTTTGCCACAGGAGAGAATAATCTCCTTACTGCTGGTGCTCTGACCTGCTTTCTCAGCCGACAGCATGGGTGTTTAGATTATATAAACCAGGCCTTGGCAATGTGCTTCCCCACACAGAAATGCCATCTAAGTGCTCCAGTGCAGATCAGAACTGGTGTGTACGTGTGTGTGTGTGTGTGTGTGTGTGTGTGTGTGTTGCTGTGTACATGCTCCATTGTAATGACACTAGAGCAACAGTTGGGGACACAGAAGGATTCTGTCACGAGAGCCGGACTCATGAGTCATTTCTCATGTGGAGGCAGGACAGTCCCTCAGGGTGACTGTGTCATCACCTGGCCACTCTCAGTCACTCTCTTCAGAGAATCAGGCACCATGTGGCTTCCTGGGGGAACAGGAGTCATTTTTGTCATTTAGAATTTGTTCTTATCCAGGGTGTCTTACATAAGTTACAATTCTTGCGTTATCCATTTATACAGCTGAATATTTACTGATGCAATTGTGGGTTAAGCACCTTGCCCAATGGTACAACAGCAGTGGCCCCAGCAGGGAATCAAACCAGCAACCTTTTGGTTACAAGCCCTGCTCCTTACCATTACACCACACTGCTGCTGACAATAAAGTAATGTAAATGTGTCACTTCGTTTCAGGTACCTGGATGGAAACTGGGTTTGCAGTTTGGGTCTGAGCCCATTAGCCCGACTTGCTACATCTGACTGAGTATAAATGTACTTTATGTACAGCAAGTCACCGCGGACGAAGGTGTCTCCGAAGCATATAAATAACAACAGCAATGTGCGAGGCTTTGGAATCGATATCCGAAGGGGGTCACGCTGCACTGTCTGCTTCTCACAAAGTCAGCATTTAAAATGCAAATGTGCCTCCCTGTGCAAAACTCTGCAAACCTGTCCCTTATATGGACTTCCTGCCCGTTTTTTTTCACAGCACTCTACAATCTACGTTAAAGTGCAAATCACTTTTTACTTGTGAAATACAACCAGGCCACGGCCAGCTCTCCACCTGACGATTGTGTGTGTGCCCGTTTCATGAATGTTAACAGCATAATGGCCTCGTGAACCGGGCTATAAATACGCGCAGAGTCCTCTTTGTATTTCGGTTCTGCCCGTTACTCATCTTTCTTTACCCTTCCTCTCACGGTGTGCCATCACTGCACACCGCAGGTCTCCATGGTAACGAGCACCTCCGGTGCAGCCAACCTCTTGTCTCCCGGCACAATGCCGCTAATTACCGACACTCACCCCTGTGTTAATTAACGGGAGCGGCAGTAATCGGAGGGGTCGGACAGGATCATTGATGAGGCCTCCCCTCCTGGTCCCACGGGGGATGTGGGTGTGGGGGGGGTCTCCCGTCCTGTCCCGCTGCGGCGGTCAGCTCGACCGCGCGGTCGTGGCAGCTGCCGGCGGCTCGGGGGGCACGGGGACTGACCTTCAGAATCTGCCAGGATTTCTCAGCGTTGGAATCAAACGAGAGGAAATAAAAAAAGAAAAAACACAAAAAAGGGGCGGGGGGGGGGTTTTCATTCCCCCTCTGGCTGGCCACGGCGATCCCGGCACCACGCAGACGGTCGATACCGGCCCTTTTCTCTCCTCCTGCTGCGCAGGAAGTGCCTCTGTAATCTACACTCCGCCAGCCAGCACAATAGAGGAGTGCTCCTGACCTTTAACGGGTTTGGGTAGCGCGTCTGGCGTTGGGTTCGATTTGGCCTCTCCGCCGCTCCTGCTGAGCCAGGGAAGGAGGGGTGGAAAGATGGAGGGAGAAAGAAGGAGGGGAGGGGGGGAGCGGGGAGGGGAGAGGATGAGCTCACCGCTCTCTCCCCGGGGGGCGCCGTCCGAAGCCTGGCAGTTTCGGGATGCCCGGTCACGAGCCCCTCGGCTCACTTGCTGACATGGACGCTGTCCAGGGTCCTGAACGGGGGGCTCCGCTCCCTGCTCCTGTGAGGAAGCCACCGAGGCAGAGGGGAGGTCTATATTTATCTTCAACTCATTGTTTATTAATGAGCTGCTCCTTGGAGGTGCCCAGAGGGCTGCCTAATGCACAGTGACATCGCCAGTCTCCTGGGATCTGTCCCGTGGCTCTCTCTCTCTCTATTATTTAAGTAAGCAACCCAAGAATTAAAGAGGGCTATTCCTCATGCCGTGGCAGGGAAGCAGATGTATTTGTCAGCGCAAAGGGGGTTGTCATGGAGGTATTATAAAAAGAAATGTAAGCATTATATACTTAATGTACAGAGACTACATTATCGAGGAGCAGCGACATTAATCTCTCTCTGTCTCCCACTTTACCTCTCTCTCTTTCTCTCTCTCCCACTCTCCTTCTCCCTCTCTCTCTCGCTCTCTTTCACACGCACAAGTTGTAGATGGAGAAGATTCCTTTCATCTGAAGCACAACAGCATACATACGTAATGAGCTGAATTAAGCCCAATTAGGAGCATTCTGTAAAATGAAAGAGGGAGGGCTGGGCTATGTGCCAATCACTGAGAGAAGACAGTGAGGGAGGAAGGAGAAAGTGAGAGGGAGGGAAGGGGGGAGCGAGAGAGAGAAAGATTCCTGCGAACTCGGTCGATGTGAGTGGGAGGGATTCTCCTAATACAGAGCAGATAGGTGGGGGGGTGGGGGGGGGTTCCCCCGGATACATCACCCCACACAGATAGATTAATCTACACTCGCACAGGGACACAAACACACGTGTGTACACACACACAAACAGATGAGTGTTAGTGATGCAGCTGCGTGCTGACAGTTCTTTAGATGATCACGGCTGCCATGGTGTCCAGAACAGAGTGGTGAAAAGTCTGTGGGTGGGGGGGGGGCAGTCATTTCGCTGGGGTCCCCTGTTGTGCCGGGTGACAGTGAAATATGGCTGTTCTGGAAAATGCTTATAAGAGGCGGAACCTTCAGACACCACAGAGACAGCTGGGTAATTTTGTACCGAAGCAGTATTCAGCACGCTGCAGAGTTCACTAAGGCTGAGGAGTGTGTGTGCATGTGTCTGTTTGTGTCTCTGTGACTGTGTGTGTTTGTGTGTGTGTGTGTGTGTGTGTGTGTTTGTGCAACTTCTTTTGTGTATGCGTGTGCTTGCAAGAGTGTGTCTATGTGTGTTTGTGAGCGTGTTTGTGTATGAGCACATGAGTTTGTGTGTTTGTGTGTGTGTGTGAGTGTGCATGTGAGTGTGAGGGTGTTTGTCTGTTGTTTGCTTGCTGGGAAAACCCTCTCTCCGCCCACTGTCTCTGCAGCCTATTAACACGGGAGCGGCTCCGTTTCGCCCACTCTCTCCCTCCCGCGGCTCTGAATAATTGAACGCGGAGCTCACAATATTACAGCATAAATATTACATCAATAACCTGACATTTATATATTTCATATAACCCTCCCCTTCTTTCCACCTCCTCCGTTAAGCCATACATGCCTCACTTTCCTGGCTCTGATACAAACTGTTGCAAATACTTACCCTGTTGCAACTCATTATTTAGCTTGGCCACGCTTGACTGGTGTGGGTGTGCTGTTTATTTAGATGTGAGACATCCTCATCTAGCAGAGGGTACAAAACTTTTTATTTTTGCTTTGTTTTGTATTTTATTGCTTTACCAGTAACCAGAGATAAACTACAAACCATGTGGTCCTTTCACCAGTATCTTACAGAGGCTAAGGGTCCGTTTGAAAGAGCAGGTCAGTTGTTCCACGGGTTCACTGGTTTTCCTAAAACTCTGTATCCAGAATTCATATCACCTCGTCCTCCTTGACTGCCTGATACGTGAATGTGAGTTGGACAGGGCTGGGTTAGTATTGGGATGGGAGACCTCTTGAGAAGACCATGGTGTGGCTGGGAGTGGTGTTGTTGGGCCAGTCGGGGGAAGTCTCTGATTCTCAGGAGCAGGGTTAGGGACACTGTGCTGTAGGTGGTGCTGTTTTTGTATAATGTGTTTATAAACTGAAGTCCTGTCTCACTGTGGCCATTTTAAGATCTCTTGGCACATATTCTAATGAGTGATTCCTTATTGCTCCGACAATAAGCTCTGGTTCTGTCACACTGGTTGTCTAATCATCCTGCTTCCTAATTGGCTGAATAAATCTTTCTGTAGACTTCAGCTGATGTGCATCACCTCGGCGGGGGCTACACATAGGTGCAGACTGAGATGAGTCACCATTGTAAAACGCTCTGAGATCTGTGAAGGGTGCTATAAAAATTCTAATCATCGTCATTGTCATCATCATCGTCAGCATCATCATCATCACAATGTATCCTCCCCTGTCTACCCTCCTCCAGACAGCTTAAATCTCATCGGATGATGAGGTACGCTCAGAAGATACGTTGCTCTGAGGAAGAACTTTCATATCTACCTGCAATGTGCCATAAATGGTTAGAATCCCTCTGCCTGCAGCTGCCAGTGTGTAAAAGTGATGAGGCCTGTGTTTCTGTGCTGAGCGTATCACAGTACTGCACAGTAGAAGCTGGATATTGATGTCTTAATGCCTGCGTTTCCATACTAAGCGCAGCACAGCAGTAAACAGTAAAAGCTCAGTGTTGGTATCATTAACGCCTGTGGCGGACTCACCCAGGAGTCTGTTTTTTTAAGGGCAATAGCGAGACAACCTTTGCCCCGCCCAGCCCCCCCCCCCCCCCCCCCAACTTGCGCCCCACCCGATCCGAACCCTGCAGGATCCCCGGGGGGACGGCGGAGACTCCGGTGTTGATGCGGGAGAAACAGCGCGCTCTCTCTCTCTCTGCTTTCAGCCCCACCGTCTCTGTGTGGGGGCGGGATCTCCGGAGCGCGCTGATGGAGATTTCCAAACAACCTGCTTTTACTGAGGAGAGTCCCCTCCGCCCCCACCTGCTCCCCTCCCCGTCCCGTTCCGCCCACACAGAGCACCGAAAGAACACAAACACGAAATCTCTCCCTGCCTCCCTCCTCTTACCGAATCCTTGCCCACAAATTAAGCTCGGCCAAAAGATGTGCTGGTCCTAGAAAAATCATTACATTTCTAAAGGGCAAGAAAGAAAACGAACTCTGCTTTCACTGCTTGTTACCTTCTCTCCCCTCTCTTCATCTCTTACTCTCCCTGTCTCACTTTCTCTCTTTTGCTCTCCCTCTCTCGGAATCTCTCATTGCCCACTTTCTCTTTCTCTCTCAGACCCATGCCTTCCCACTTGAGTGAGATTGAACATGTTTTGCTCAGGACCAATTCACTTTAAAGCCTCAATGCGCAGAATGTATGTTTCCCCCTATTCAGGCTGGGCTATACTCACCCCCTGAGGAGACGTCTGTCTTCCGACCCAGAAGTCACCCTCCAATCAGAAAGCTCCATGGGACTCAAGTGCTTTTCTTGCTTTGGCACCAGTGCATGTGAGTCATTTAATAACCAATCAAATCATCGTTACAGAGTAACGATAATGGGGATGGAGATGGATAAGAATAGTCACCTCAGTCATGCACAGAGAGATATGTCATGTTTTTGAAGCTTGGGGAAAATACACTGGCAGATGCAGCAAAGAGAGATCTGAAAAGGCCGCTATGAGTCATGCAAGCCGAGGCAGAGACAGATTCACCCTCCAGCGAACGCCTACAACATGTTTTTATGCTCAGTAACAAAAAAAAACACAGCCCAAAACTAACAAAAACAGCGTGATAAGGATGAGAAAGAGTGTGATCTATAACTAAGTGACTGAAAGGGTGTGTTTTCTGATGAGGGCCTCGGGGTACAACAGCGAGAGTCGAGATTCAGGGCTTTACTTTCTGCCAGTCAATAGACTTCAGATGCAGAAGAGGAGTGATGACCTGTAATCATAAACAGAGGAGGCAGAGAATGAACTGTTAAACTGATTACGGTACTTAGTAGCTGTTTCCTTCTTTTTTTCTAACTGTGGCTGTAGCTTTACAGTTCCTTTGAGCCTGCCCCATTAAATCATTAAAATTATGACAAAAAACCTTCTCAAACAAACAACAAAAAACCCTAGATTATAACAATGTTTTTTTTTTTCTCAGCATGACTAAAATGATTTCGTTTGATAAGCTATCACATTAGAGGCAATTGAATGGAAAATTGAATCATCTGCTAATGTGTTCTTCATATTCCCTCATCTGAGGAATCATTTTCTAAAAGGACTACGTTAATGCTTTGCTCCTGGATTAGATTTAAACCAGGTCTTAACTGTTCGGCTTGAGGACTGCCTTAACCAGGCCTGTATGCAGGGCCAGTCAACCAGCTCCAATCATCCAGCTCCAGGCTTCACTTTGGAACAGCATCCATTTGGGGCGTGAGTCCAGCTCTAGATTTCAATTGCAGCTGAATTCACAGCATTTGGAACATTTATCACAGAACATGGTAATGTGTGTTTGGACGCAGCTGAAGAATTAGGAATTGGCAGCGGATGTGCCGCGATAGTTTCGCTTGCACTAATCGTAGGCAGAGTGTGCCGAGCGAGTGGGAGAGAGCCTCAGAGTGATTCAGACTAAGATTGCGCAGAGAAAAGCACATCTCAGTGGGAGATTAATGAAGTTTGTCCAGGGCATTGCTATTTTCTCATGGCTAAAAGCCTGGAACTTACCATACCAAGCATACCATGAGGCAGAAAGTGTCCTAAACATAGCAAACACATACATAATAATTTCACAGCAGGACAATTCCATAAAAAGACTATTTCAGAGGAGGACAACCTCTGCTTTTGTGCATCTCTGTGTCTATTGAATCTTTCCTCATATGAAACCTTCTCTGTGCTCGTGCCTGGGTCTCCGCCGTCTTGGGTGTCTTGTTACAATACAGTCTTTGCCCCACTTCAGTGTAGGGAAGGGGGAAAGGATTGAATAAAACAGGAAGTGAGGTGAAGTCTCTGGGGGCTGCAGTAGAACTGGGTCGAGCAGGAGCCTGGCTGTGTGTGTGTGTCTGTGTGTGTGTGTGTGTGTGTGTGTGTGTGTGTGTGTGTGTGTGTGTGTGTGTGCCTGTGTGTGTGTGTGTGTGTCTTCATCACTTCATTGCTGTGTTGTTTCTTTAATCAGAGCTGGCACATCTCCATGAGTACAGCGTGTTATGACTGCATCTTGTTTGCGGCAGCATTACAGACACTTTGACCTATTCTCTTGGACTTAGCATCAATGCCAGAGCCTGCAAGGTTAGCACTGTGTATGGCCTGGTAACCCAGCACCATCATGGGCACATCAGAGAGACAGCTCTGTCCCCCCTGCTACCGAGTATCCCAGTGGGTGACCATGAATTTAACCCCTTCTGCGCCACAGTGAGAGAAGTAAAATCTAGGAAAAAAGGAGAAGGTTGTTATAAAATGGTCAGGCTGGAACTGCGTTAAGACTATTTACCTTAGACTTGTGGTAGCGCTTGAATAGTGTTATGCTCACACTCACTGGTCTGGGAGTGTTGTTAGCCTGGTCTGACACTGTTGCTCATTCAACTTGAATGGATACACTTATGTTCTATTGTGCTGGAAGTCGTCCTGGATAAGAGCATCTGCTAAATGAATGTAATGCAATGTAATTTGGAGGCAGTGTTGATCAGCATTAAGATATATTGATATTCCTGTTGTGATCATTACTTTTGTCCATAAGACTCTATAATGAATGTTAGGTTGGCATTTTAAGGACTGCAGAGGTCCAACGATCTTGTCAATTTTATCAGCTCAGCAGTTATTTTAAGCAAAAGCGCAACAAAAAGACAAAAGCAAAGATCGAATACATCCGGCTAAATTATTCTTTTTTCAAAGGAGGGGGGCTGTGCGGGGGCTGTAAAGTGTGGGGCCTTAAATGGCTTCCTCTTTCTCGGTTCAGGCAAATGCTGTCACCATCTGATTCTGAATCACTTCTCATCATCTCACTTGCCATTTTGAGAAGCGGCAAGGAGGATTTAGAGAGAGGGAAAAGTGTGATAAAACACCACTGAATCACAACTGGAATGTGACCATATTTGGTATCAGCAGCTACAGCGGCCCTGTTTATGAATGCCATTCGCGGTGGCAGAGGAAGATCTGTCTTGTGCAATTCTGAACACGAGTCCATCAGCTGTTGTTTGGACACATTAGTGACTGTGATGTCACAATAAGACAGGCTTGGCCTTGTGAACGCTTCACTGATCTCAGACCCCAGAGTGCATCATTAGACAGACCCCCATGGTGGAGTGTGAAGATAAAATATATATATATATCTCAACCCCTGTTGCCCTGAGAGGGGTAGGGGGTGGTGGTGAGCAGAGTCAGGGAGCACATTCAGCAGTGCATTGTGGGTAATGATGTCAGGCCAGGATTCCTGGGCATGCAGCCTCATTAGATGCAACTTCGGTGGAACACCAATTGATGGCCCCGCCTCCTCCGGGCTGGGGATTTCTCCTTACTCACCCACGCCGGAAGGGAATTAAAAAACCAGAGAGAGAGAGGGGGAGGTGGGGGGGAGCGCCAAGTCAGTCCCAAGGGCTTAGATCATCCCTAATTGGCTGCAACCTTGCACACCTACACCACCACAGGGCTGAAGCACTTTTCCACATTATCGCTCCCTCCCCTGGGACTCTCACTCAGCGATGCGCTGTGGCTGTGATGTCACAGGAGTGCAGCGGCACGCATGCCTCCGTTCTACACACGCCTGCATTGCACAGCCACCCCAACCGACTCAGCGCCAACAAATTAGACAGGCTTCTCAGTGGAACCCTGCCACTGGCGCCTCAAGGCCTTGATTGATTGGATGGCGGGGGAATGTGTGCAGCCCGGGGGGGTGGGGCAACAGCAGCAGCCGCAGCCAACCAGGAGTTTATGAGCACATCCATCTCCCGGCAACCAAAGCTCAGGACAGACAGTGTGCTGAATCTCAATGGGCTCTTATGTAATGGCTGGTCCGTCTGGCCGATCAGGGCCTCCTCTCTTTCCTGTCCAAAGATTATTTGCGACTCTCGTTAACAGCAACAGAGAAGTCGTGCAAACTTTCACAAAAGTCTGAAGATCTGTGCGGGGGGCTGCGATAAACGACCAGATGATGGTGCTTTTAATGGCGCGATGAAATCTGACAGGAAGCGCTGCTGCTTAAAGTGTGATTTTTTTTTCTCCCGCTGGTCTTTGATATGTGCTGGAGTTCGGCCAGTTGGAGCAGCCCTAATCCCTTTTATGACAAGAAAAGGAATTTCAAAAAAGGAATTTTTAATCTTTTCAGAGATTAGAAGAACATTGCTGTGATTGATCTGTTTTACTGCAGGTGTCGAAGTATATTATCACAGCTGCTATAGTTTTAGACTGATAAAAAAGATACAAACCCCAGAATGGCAAACTAATGAAAAAAATACATTTGTTCAGAAAAAATGCACAATGTAATGCATTTAGTTAAACACTTTGTCTGAGACAATCATTTCAATGCCTGCTTAATCAAACAGAAGAAGAAACCAGCTAATTATTGCTACCTACATCCAAGTGAGTTGATCCATAGTATATGTATAGAATGAAGCAGTGTAGTTAATGCACAGTAGCTGAATATGACAAGGTGATCAGGTTTATTATCATTTTTACAAATCATCAGACCTATGAGCTTAAGAGGCAGATGGATATTAAAGCAGACACAATGTGCTGTCAGTGTTGGCATACAGCGGCTGCCCTGTTAAATACCACTGGAGGGTGAATAACTCACAGGTGGCCTGACACACATCCATCACTGCTTTTAGGGGACGTGTTACGACGCCTGAGCGTGTGCGGTGACCGCGCTAGCGCTCGGGGTGGCTGGAGAGGGGCCACCGGTTGTGTGTCCCTCCCTGACATTTCCTATCTGACAGTGCTGTGGCATGTGCACTGCACAGTTCCTTAGAGATGACGGAATCAAGGCGTTCTGTCCCAGACCAGAGTGCCCCCCCCCCCCCCCCCCCCCGGTTTCTTTTGAGATCCTTCCTTTTCTCCTCCCCCTGTTTGTGTTACACCATGGAATCCTGGTTCTATTTATACAGGTTACTGTTCATCTTCACACAGTAAAGGAGGGAAGTGACACAGACACCTGTTGCTAATCCTGCTAGCTGTTACGGGTGCCTTACGCAAACCCGCAATAACGGGATGCAGAAACGTGTTATGCGGTGTGGCGCGCATGACCGCACCATGCACAAATTGTGTCTAGCAGAAAGCAGTAATCCAGTAATACAGTAACTCGCATGTAAAATCATGCCTGTTGCAGTGATGCCTGTGGAGAGGACCACGTTAAGACATCCCACAGGGGGCGGCCCTGCCCCAACAGATGACCCCACTCTGGGGCAATAGGGAGAGTGGGGCTCTTAAGCAAAACTAATTTATTCTCAACAGGCATTTTGTACACTGTAGTTACACAAACAGAGTGCAAAGGAGTAGCCTTTAAACGCACAGGCAGATTACTGGGTAGCAGCTGTTAGTATAGCACACACGTTATGTGACTGTGTCACGGGCGGGGATCGGGACACAAGCGCGGACCACCGGGTAAGCGAAATCAAGCGTTTATTGCAAATCGTCAGGCAGTTCGTAATCCAGGGGCAGGCAGGGTTCAGAGACACGGGAAGGCAGTCCGGGGGCAGATCCAGGATCAGGAGTCGGGGCAGGCAGAGTCGGTAACCAGGTGATCAAGAA